>NW_022155312.1:0-11278 GCF_001633185.2 Quercus lobata | reverse complement strand
GCTAAAACGGGATGAGATAGGCCGAGAAAGTGAGAAAAAACTTTTAGTCCCAAATTCCGTTCATACACAACCCGAGCTAGAAAATTCCAAAAAAAATAGCAAAAAAGTTCAAAAATTTTAAAAAGTTAATTTCGGCATTATATCTATCCAAAACGATTTGAGAGAGGCCGAGAAAGAGAAAATAAAATTTTAGTCCCGAATTTCGTTCATACTCAAACAGCGCAAGAAAATTCCAAAAAAAAAAAAGCAAAAAAATTCAAAAAAATTTACAAACCTCTTTTCGGCATTAATTTTAGCCAAAATGGATGAGATAGCCGAGAATCGAGAAAATTTTTACTCCAGAATTCCGGGTTCTACTCGGCTTTTTCTTGGCTAGGAAAATTCCTAAAAAACGGCAAAAAAATTCAAAAAACCACTTTCCCGGCATTACTTATAAGCTAAAAACGGATGAGATTAGGGCGGATAAATGAGAAAAAAACTTTTAGTCCCCAAATTCCGTTCATACACAACCCGGCAATAAAATTCGACCACACAACCACACACGCGAGCCCATCCTAACACCACTAGCCCCGAAAAATAGAAAAAAAATTAAAAAAATCTCTTTCCGGCATTAATTTTAGCCAAATCGGGAAGAGATAGGCCGAGAAAGCGACAAATAAATTTTCGTCCCGAATTCCGTTTATACTCGACCCGGGCAAGAAAATTCCGAAAAAAATAGCAAAAAAATTCAAAAAATTAATGAACCTCTTTGCGGCATTAATTTTAGCCAAAACGGGATGAGATAAGCCGAGAAAGCGAGAAAAATCTTTTAGTCCCAAATTCCGTTCACACTCGACCCGAGCTAGAAAATTCCAAAAAAAATAGCAAAAAAGTTCAAAAATTTTAAAAAGTTAATTTCGGCATTATATCTATCCAAAACGATTTGAGAGAGGCCGAGAAAGAGAAAAAAAAATTTTAGTCCCGAATTTTGTTCATACTCAAACAGCGCAAGAAAATTCCAAAAAAAAAAAAGCAAAAAAATTCAAAAAAATTTACAAACCTCTTTCCGGCATTAATTTTAGCCAAAATGGGATGAGATAGGCCGAGAAATCGAGAAAAATTTTTACTCCAGAATTCCGTTCATACTCGGCTTGGGGTAGAAAATTCCTAAAAAAACGGCAAAAAAATTCAAAAACCACTTTCCGGCATTACTTATAGCTAAAACGGGATGAGATAGGCCGAGAAAGTGAGAAAAAACTTTTAGTCCCAAATTCCGTTCATACACAACCCGGGCAATAAAATTCCGAGAAAAATAGAAAAAAAATTAAAAAAATCTCTTTCCGGCATTAATTTTAGCCAAATCGGGAAGAGATAGGCCGAGAAAGCGACAAATAAATTTTCGTCCCGAATTCCGTTTATACTCGACCCGGGCAAGAAAATTCCGAAAAAAATAGCAAAAAAATTCAAAAAATTAATGAACCTCTTTGCGGCATTAATTTTAGCCAAAACGGGATGAGATAAGCCGAGAAAGCGAGAAAAATCTTTTAGTCCCAAATTCCGTTCACACTCGACCCGAGCTAGAAAATTCCAAAAAAAATAGCAAAAAAGTTCAAAAATTTTAAAAAGTTAATTTCGGCATTATATCTATCCAAAACGATTTGAGAGAGGCCGAGAAAGAGAAAAAAAAATTTTAGTCCCGAATTTTGTTCATACTCAAACAGCGCAAGAAAATTCCAAAAAAAAAAAAGCAAAAAAATTCAAAAAAATTTACAAACCTCTTTCCATCATTAATTTTAGCCAAAATGGGATGAGATAGGCCGAGAAATCGAGAAAAATTTTTACTCCAGAATTCCGTTCATACTCGGCTTGGGGTAGAAAATTCCTAAAAAAACGGCAAAAAAATTCAAAAACCACTTTCCGGCATTACTTATAGCTAAAACGGGATGAGATAGGGCGAGAAAGTGAGAAAAAACTTTTAGTCCCAAATTCCGTTCATACACAACCCGGGCAATAAAATTCCGAGAAAAATAGAGAAAAAATTAAAAAAATCTCTTTCCGGCATTAATTTTAGCCAAATCGGGATGAGATAGGCCGAGAAAGCGACAAATAAATTTTCGTCCCGAATTCCGTTCATACTCGACCCGGGCAAGAAAATTCCGAAAAAATTAGCAAAAAATTCAAAATTAATGAAACCTCTTCCGGCATTTAATTTAGCCAACGGGATTGGATAGGCCGAGAAAGCGAAAATCTTTTAGCCAGAATTCCGTTCGTACTCGGCCTGGGGAAGAAAAATTGCAAAAAAAAAATTAGCAAAAAAAAAATTCAAAACCTTTTTCTGGCGATTATTTTTCGGCCAAAACGATGATGGATTGTGCCAAAATGATGAGAAAACTTTTAGTCCCGAAGTCTGTTCAAACCCATCCGAGCTAGAAAATTCCAAAAAAAATAGGAAAAAATTACAAAAATTTAAAAAAGTTGAGCCGGGATTATTTCTATCCAAAAAAAGGTTGACGATGGCGAGAAGAAAAAAAAAATTTAGTCCCGAATTCCGTTCATACCGGACCCGGGCAATAAAATTCCGAAAAAAAAACAGCAAAAAAATTCAAAAAACTGATAAACCTCTTTCCGGCACTAATTTTAGCCAAAACGGGATGAGATTGGGTGAGAAAGCTAAAAAAATCTTTTAGTCCAGAATTTCGTTCATTCTCAGCTCGGGGAAGAAAATTCCTAAAAAAATAGCAAAAAAATTCAAAAACCACTTTCCGGCATTACTTTTAGGTAAAATGGGATGAGATACGCCGAGAAAGTGAGAAAAAACTTTTAGTCCCACGTTCCGTTCATACACGACCCGGGCAATAAAATCCGAGAAAAATAGAAAAAAAAAACTAAAAAAATTAAAAAACCTCTTTCCGGCATTATTTTTAGCCAAAACGGGATGAGATAGGCCGGGAAAGCGAGAAAAATCTTCTAGTGGAGAATTCCGTTCGTACTCGGCCTGGGGAAGAAAACTCCGAGAAAAATAGCAAAAAAAATTATAAAATTAAAAAACCTTATTTCTGGCATTACTTTTGGCCAAAACGGGATGAGATAGGCCGAAAAGGAGAGAAAAAAATTTTAGTCCCGAAATTCCTTAACACTCGACCCGAGCTAGAAAATTCCAAAAAAAATAGGAAAAAAATTCAAAAAATTTAAAAAGTAAATTCCGGCATTATATCTATCCAAAACGAGTTGAGAGAAGCCAAGAGAGAGAAAAAAGAATTTTAGTCCCAAATTCAGTTCATGCTTAACCAAGGCAAGAAAATTCCGAAAAAAATTCAAAAAACTAACAAACCTCTTTCCGGCGTTAATTTTAGCCAGAACGGGATGACATAGGCCGAAAAAGCGAGGAAAATATTTTAGTCCAGAATTCCGTTCATACTCGGCCCGGGGAAGAAAATTCCGAAAAAAATAGCAAAAAAATTCAAAAAATTAAAAAAACCACTTTTGTGCCTTACTTTTAGCTAAAACGGGATGAGGTAGGCCGAGAAAGTGAGAAAAAACTTTTAGTCCCAAATTCCGTTCACACTCGACCCGAGCTAGAAAATTCCTAAAAAAATAGCAAAAAAGTTCAAAAATTTTAAAAAGTTAATTTCGGCATTATATCTATCCAAAACGATTTGAGAGAGGCCGAGAAAGAGAAAAAAAAATTTTAGTCCCGAATTTCGTTCATACTCAAACAGCGCAAGAAAATTCCAAAAAAAAAAAAGCAAAAAAATTCAAAAAAATTTACAAACCTCTTTCCGGCATTAATTTTAGCCAAAATGGGATGAGATAGGCCGAGAAATCGAGAAAAATTTTTACTCCAGAATTCCGTTCATACTCGGCCTGGGGTAGAAAATTCCTAAAAAAACTGCAAAAAATTTCAAAAACCACTTTCCGGCATTACTTATAGCTAAAACGGGATGAGATAGGCCGAGAAAGTGAGAAAAAACTTTTAGTCCCAAATTCCGTTTTCAATTACAAACCCGGGCAATAATTCGAGAAAAATAGAAAAAAAATTAAAAAATCTCTTTTCCGGCAATTAATTTTAGCCAAATTCGGGAATGAGATGGCCGAGGAAGCGGACAATAAATTTTTGTCCGAATTTCGTTCATACTCGACCCGTGCAGAAAAATTCCCGAAAAAATAGCAAAAAAATTCAAAAAGATTAATTGAACCTCTTTCCGCAATTAATTTAGCCAAAAGGGATGAGATAGCCGAGACAAGCGAGAAATAAATCTTTTTAAGCCCAGAATTCCGTTTCGTACTCGGCCTGGGGAAGTAAAATTTGCAAAAAAATAGCAAAAAAATTCAAAAACCTCTTCTGCATTATTTTTCGCCAAAACGGGATGGGATTGGCCAAAAATGAGAGAAAAAACTTTTAGTCCCGAATTCTGTTCACACCCATCCCGAGCTAGAAAATTCCAAAAAAAATAGGAAAAAAATTACAAAAGTTTAAAAAGTTGACTCCGGGATTATTTCTATCCAAAACAGGTTGACAGTGGCCGAGAAAGTTAAAAAAAAAATTTAGTCCCGAATTCCGTTCATACCGGACCCGGGCAAGAAAATTCCGAAAAAAAAAAAAGCAAAAAAATTCAAAAAACTGATAAACCTCTTTCGGCACTAATTTTAGCCAAACGGGATGAGATTGGGTGAGAAAGCTAGAAAAATCTTTTAGTCCAGAATTTCGTTCATTCTCAGCTCGGGGAAGAAAATTCCTAAAAAAATAGCAAAAAAATTCAAAAACCACTTTCCGGCATTACTTTTAGGTAAAACGGGATGAGATACGCCGAGAAAGTGAGAAAAAACTTTTAGTCCCACATTCCGTTCATACACGACCCAGGCAATAAAATCCGAGAAAAATAGAAAAAAAAAACTAAAAAATTAAAAAACCTCTTTCCGGCATTATTTTTAGCCAAAACGGGATGAGATAGGCCGGGAAAGCGAGAAAAATCTTCTAGTGGAGAATTTCGTTCGTACTCGGCCTGGGGAAGAAAACTCCGAGAAAAATAGCAAAAAAATTATAAAATTAAAAAACCTTATTTCTGGCATTACTTTTGGCCAAAACGGGATGAGATAGGCCGAAAAGGAGAGAAAAAAATTTTAGTCCCGAGTTCCTTAACACTCGACCCGAGCTAGAAAATTCCAAAAAAAATAGGAAAAAAATTCAAAAAATTTAAAAAGTAAATTCTGGCATTATATCTATCCAAAACGAGTTGAGAGAAGTCAAGAGAGAGAAAAAAGAATTTTAGTCCCAAATTCAGTCCATGCTTAACCAAGGCAAGAAAATTCCGAAAAAAATTCAAAAAACTAACAAACCTCTTTCCGGCGTTAATTTTAGCCAAAACGGGATGACATAGGCCGAAAAAGCGAGGAAAATATTTTAGTCCAGAATTCCGTTCATACTCGGCCTGGGGAAGAAAATTCCGAAAAAAATAGCAAAAAAATTCAAAAAATTAAAAAAACCAATTTTCTGCATTACTTTTAGCTAAAACGGGATGAGGTAGGCCGAGAAAATGAGAAAAAACTTTTATTCCCAAATTCCGTTCACACTCGACCCGAGCTAGAAAATTCCAAAAAATAGCAAAGAAGTCAAAAATTTTAAAGTTTCGGCACATCGAGCGAGAAAGAGATATATAGTCCCGATTATACTCAACAGCCAAGAAAACCAAAAAAAAAAAGCAAAAAAATTCAAAAAATACAAACCTCTTGCAACTAAGGAAGAAATTACTCCAGAATCGTTATACCTCGGCCGGGTAGAAATTCCTAAAAACTGCAAAAAATTAAAAAAATCTCTTTCCGGCGTTAATTTTAGCCAAATCGGGATGAGATAGGCCGAGAAAGCGACAAATAAATTTTCGTCCCGAATTCCGTTCATACTCGACCCGGGCAAGAAAATTCCGAATAAAATAGCAAAAAAATTCAAAAAATTAATGAACCTCTTTCCGGCATTAATTTTAGCCAAAACGGGATGAGATAGGCCGAGAAAGCGAGAAAAATCTTTCAGCCCAGAATTCCGTTCGTACTCGGCCTGGGGAAGAAAATTGCAAAAAAAAATAGCAAAAAAACTCAAAAACCTTTTTCTGGCATTATTTTTCGCCAAAACGGGATGGGATTGGCCAAAAATGAGAGAAAAAACTTTTAGTCCCGAATTCTGTTCACACCCATCCCGAGCTAGAAAATTCCAAAAAAAAATAGGAAAAAAATTACAAAAATTTAAAAAGTTGACTCCGGGATTATTTCTATCCAAAACAGGTTGACAGTGGCCGAGAAAGAAAAAAAAAAAAATTTAGTCCCGAATTCCGTTCATACCGGACCCGGGCAAGAAAATTCCGAAAAAAAAAAAGCAAAAAAATTCAAAAAACTGATAAACCTCTTTCCGGCACTAATTTTAGCCAAAACGGGATGAGATTGGGTGAGAAAGCTAGAAAAATCTTTTAGTCCAGAATTTCGTTCATTCTCAGCTCGGGGAAGAAAATTCCTAAAAAAATAGCAAAAAAATTCAAAAACCACTTTCCGGCATTACTTTTAGGTAAAACGGGATGAGATACGCCGAGAAAGTGAGAAAAAACTTTTAGTCCCACATTCCGTTCATACACGACACGGGCAATAAAATCCGAGAAAAATAGAAAAAAAAACTAAAAAATTAAAAAACCTCTTTCCGGCATTATTTTTAGCCAAAACGGGATGAGATAGGCCGGGAAAGCGAGAAAAATCTTCTAGTGGAGAATTCCGTTCGTACTCGGCCTGGGGAAGAAAACTCCGAAAAAAATAGCAAAAAAAATTATAAAATTAAAAAACCTTACTTCTGGCATTACTTTTGGCCAAAACGGGATGAGATAGGCCGAAAAGGAGAGAAAAAAATTTTAGTCCCGAATTCCTTAACACTCGACCCGAGCTAGAAAATTCCAAAAAAAATAGGAAAAAAATTCAAAAAATTTAAAAAGTAAATTCCGGCAATATATCTATCCAAAACGAGTTGAGAGAAGCCAAGAGAGAGAAAAAAGAATGTTAGTCCCAAATTCAGTTCATGCTTAACCAAGGCAAGAAAATTCCGAAAAAAATTCAAAAAACTAACAAACCTCTTTCCGGCGTTAATTTTAGCCAAAACGGGATGACATAGGCCGAAAAAGCGAGGAAAATATTTTTGTCCAGAATTCCGTTCATACTCGGCCCGGGGAAGAAAATTCCGAAAAAAATAGCAAAAACATTCAAAAAATTAAAAAAACCACTTTTCTGCATTACTTTTAGCTAAAACGGGATGAGGTAGGCCGAGAAAGTGAGAAAAAACTTTTAGTCCCAAATTCCGTTCACACTCGACCCGAGCTAGAAAATTCCAAAAAAAATAGCAAAAAAGTTCAAAAATTTTAAAAAGTTAATTTCGGCATTATATCTATCCAAAACGATTTGAGAGAGGCCGAGAAAGAGAAAAAAAAATTTTAGTCCCGAATTTCGTTCATACCCAAACAGCGCAAGAAAATTCCAAAAAAAAAAAAGCAAAAAAATTCAAAAAAATTTACAAATCTCTTTTCGGCATTAATTTTAGCCAAAACGGGATGAGATAGGCCGAGAAATCGAGAAAAATTTTTACTCCAGAATTCCGTTCATACTCGGCCTGGGGTAGAAAATTCCTAAAAAAACTGCAAAAAAATTCAAAAACCACTTTCCGGCATTACTTATAGCTAAAACGGGATGAGATAGGCCGAGAAAGTGAGAAAAAACTTTTAGTCCCAAATTCCGTTCATACACAACCCGGGCAATAAAATTCCGAGAAAAATAGAAAAAAAATTAAAAAATCTCTTTCCGACATTAATTTTAGCCAAATCGGGATGAGATAGGCCGAGAAAGCGACAAATAAATTTTCGTCCCGAATTCCGTTCATACTCGACCCGGGCAAGAAAATTCCGAAAAAAATAGCAAAAAAATTCAAAAAATTAATGAACCTCTTTCCGGCATTAATTTTAGCCAAAACGGGATGAGATAGGCCGAGAAAGCGAGAAAAATCTTTTAGCCCAAAATTCCGTTCGTACTCGGCCTGGGGAAGAAAATTCCAAAAAAAATAGCAAAAAAATTCAAAAACCTTTTTCTGGCATTATTTTTCGCCAAAACGGGATGGGATTGGCCAAAAATGAGAGAAAAAACTTTTAGTCCCGAATTCTGTTCACTCCCATCCCGAGCTAGAAAATTCCAAAAAAAATAGGAAAAAAATTACAAAAATTTAAAAAGTTGACTCCGGGATTATTTCTATCCAAAACTGGTTGACAGTGGCCGAGAAAGAAAAAAAAAATTTAGTCTCGAATTCCGTTCATACCGGACCCGGGCAAGAAAATTTCATACCGGACCCGGGCAAGAAAATTCCGAAAAGAAAAAAGCAAAAAAATTCAAAAAACTGATAAACCTCTTTCCGGCACTAATTTTAGCCAAAACGGGATGAGATTGGGTGAGAGAGCTAGAAAAATCTTTTAGTCCAGAATTTCGTTCATTCTCAGCTCGGGGAAGAAAATTCCTGAAAAAATAGCAAAAAAATTCAAAAACCACTTTCCGGCATTACTTTTAGGTAAAACGGGATGAGATACGCCGAGAAAGTGAGAAAAAACTTTTAGTCCCACATTCCGTTCATACACGACCCGGGCAATAAAATCCGAGAAAAATAGAAAAAAAAAACTAAAAAATTAAAAAACCTCTTTCCGGCATTATTTTTAGCCAAAACGGGATGAGATAGGCCGGGAAAGCGAGAAAAATCTTCTAGTGGAGAATTCAGTTCGTACTCGGCCTGGGGAAGAAAACTCCGAGAAAAATAGCAAAAAAAATTATAAAATTAAAAAACCTTATTTCTGGCATTACTTTTGGCCAAAACGGGATGAGATAGGCCGAAAAGGAGAGAAAAAAATTTTAGTCCCGAATTCCTTAACACTCGACCCGAGCTAGAAAATTCCAAAAAAAATAGGAAAAAAATTCAAAAAATTTAAAAAGTAAATTCCGGCATTATATCTATCCAAAACGAGTTGAGAGAAGCCAAGAGAGAGAAAGAAGAATGTTAGTCCCAAATTCAGTTCATGCTTAACCAAGGCAAGAAAATTCCGAAAAAAATTCAAAAAACTAACAAACCTCTTTCCGGCGTTAATTTTAGCCAAAACGGGATGACATAGGCCGAAAAAGCGAGGAAAATATTTTAGTCCAGAATTCCGTTCATACTCGGCCCGGGGAAGAAAATTCCGAAAAAAATAGCAAAAAAATTCAAAAAATTAAAAAAATCACTTTTCTGCATTACTTTTAGTTAAAACGGGATGAGGTAGGCCGAGAAAGTGAGAAAAAACTTTTAGTCCCAAATTCCGTTCACACTCGACCCGAGCTAGAATATTCCAAAAAAAATAGCAAAAAAGTTCAAAAATTTTAAAAAGTTAATTTCGGCATTATATCTATCCAAAACGATTTGAGAGAGGCCGAGAAAGAGAAAAAAAAAATTTTAGTCCCGAATTTCGTTCATACTGAAACAGCGCAAGAAAATTCCAAAAAGAAAAAAGCAAAACAATTCAAAAAAATTTACAAACCTCTTTCCGGCATTAATTTTAGCCAAAATGGGATGAGATAGGCCGAGAAATCGAGAAAAATTTTTAATCCAGAATTCCGTTCATACTCGGCCTGGGGTAGAAAATTCCTAAAAAAACTGCAAAAAAATTCAAAAACCACTTTCCGGCATTACTTATAGCTAAAACGGGATGAGATAGGCTGAGAAAGTGAGAAAAAACTTTTAGTCCCAAATTCCGTTCACACTCGACCCGAGCTAGAAAATTCCAAAAAAAAATAGCAGAAAAGGTCAAAAATTTTAAAAAGTTAATTTCGGCATTATATCTATCCAAAACGATTTGAGAGAGGCCGAGAAAGAGAAAAAAAAATTTTAGTCCCGAATTTCGTTCATACTCAAACAGCGCAAGAAAATTCCAAAAAAAAAATAAGCAAAAAAATTCAAAAAAATTTACAAACCTCTTTCCGGCATTAATTTTAGCCAAAATGGGATGAGATAGGCCGAGAAATCGAGAAAAATTTTTACTCCAGAATTCCGTTCATACTCGGCCTGGGGTAGAAAATTCCTAAAAAAACTGCAAAAAAATTCAAAAACCACTTTCCGGCATTACTTATAGCCAAAACGGGATGAGATAGGCCGAGAAAGTGAGAAAAAACTTTTAGTCCCAAATTCCGTTCATACACAACCCGGGCAATAAAATTTCGAGAAAAATAGAAAAAAAATTAAAAAATCTCTTTCCGGCATTAATTTTAGCCAAATCGGGATGAGATAGGCCGAGAAAGCGACAAATAAATTTTCGTCCCGAATTCCGTTCATACTCGACCCGGGCAAGAAAATTCCGAAAAAAATAGCAAAAAAATTCAAAAAATTAATAAACCTCTTTCCGACATTAATTTTAGCCAAAACGGGATGAGATAGGCCGAGAAAGCGAGAAAAATCTTTTAACCCAGAATTACGTTCGTACTCGGCCTGGGGAAGAAAATTCCAAAAAAAATAGCAAAAAAATTCAAAAAATTAAAAAACCTTTTTCTGGCATTATTTTTCTCCAAAACGGGATGGGATTGGCCAAAAAAGAGAGGAAAAAACTTTTAGTCCCGAATTCTGTTCACACCCATCCCGAGCTAGAAAATTCCAAAAAAAATAGCAAAAAAATTACAAAAAGTTGAAAAGTTGATTCCGGGATTATTTCTATCCAAAACAGGTTGACAGTGGCCGAGAAAGAAAAAAAAAAAATTTTAGTCCCGCATTCCGTTCATACCGGACCTGGGCAAGAAAATTCCGAAAAAAAAAAGCAAAAAAATTCAAAAAACTAATAAACCTCTTTCCGGCACTAATTTTAGCCAAAACGGGATGAGATTGGGTGAGAAAGCTAGAAAAATCTTTTAGTCCAGAATTTCGTTCATTCTCAGCTCGGGGAAGAAAATTCCTAAAAAAATAGCAAAAAAATTCAAAAACCACTTTCCGGCATTACTTTTAGGTAAAACGGGATGAGATACGCCGAGAAAGTGAGAAAAAACTTTTAGTCCCACATTCCGTTCATACACGACCCGGGCAATAAAATCCGAGAAAAATAGAAAAAAAAACTAAAAAATTAAAAAACCTCTTTCCGGCATTATATTTAGCCAAAATGGGATGAGGTAGGCCGGGAAAGCGAGAAAAATCTTCTGGTGGAGAATTCCGTTTGTACTCGGCCTGGGGAAGAAAACTCCGAAAAAAATAGCAAAAACAATTATAAAATTAAAAAACCTATTTCTG
>NW_022155311.1:0-11290 GCF_001633185.2 Quercus lobata | reverse complement strand
CATTTAGACAGTAACTTTTATACGGTATTGAATTTATAGACGCGTCCAGAATGTTTTAGAAAGTACTCAGTCGGTGCTTCAATTCGAACACAAATTTGTGTTTTTTTCGAAGTAAATCGTGAGAGTTCTTTTTATTTGAATATGCTCCACCGATTTACCCGGAAGACGAATTCCAATTACGTGCCGATGGCAGTGCATAAAAATGGATGTCTAACGATTCGCACAGGAATTTGGCTTGGAAATATTTTTCCTAAATCGTGAGATCAATAATCTTGAAATCAAATTTTGAGTAAACAAATCGTTAGTGACCTTCGGACACCGTTTCGACAATAAGTTTTGTACGGCAAGGAATTTGTGGACGCCGTCTGAATGTGATCAAAAGAACACATTTAGCGCTTGAATTTGACACAAATTTTGTATTTTTTTGATGGAAAGCAAGGGATTTATTAACATTTGAATCAGTTCCACCAAGTTACCCGAAATACGGATTCCAATTATGTCCGGACGGAAGGTTGTAAAAATGGAATTCGAGCGATTCGCACACGAATTTCGCTCGGAAATATTTTTCCTATTTCGCGAGATCAATAATCTAGAAATCAAATTTTGGGTAAAAAATACGTTAGTGGCTAGTTATTCACGACACGTAATCTCTTAGAAAATGTGTTGAAATCTGACCTTCTTTCTCTGTTTCGACAATAACTTTTGAACGGTAAGGACTTCTAAGACGCGGCCTAAATGTTTACGAAAGTACACATTCGGATCCTGAATTTGAACACAAATTTTGTATTTTTTAGAATGAAATCAAGATTTTATTGTCATTTGAATCCGTTCCCCTGTAAAAATGGAAGTTTAATAATTCGCACTTGAATTTGGATTGGAAATATTTTTCCTACGTCGCTAGATCAATAATCTTGAAATCAAATTTTGAGTGAACTAAGGTAACCGTTTAGACAGTAACTTTTATACGGTATTGAATTTATAGACGCGTCCAGAATGTTTTAGAAAGTACTCAGTCGGTGCTTCAATTCGAACACAAATTTGTATTTTTTTCGAAGTAAATCGTGAGACTTATTTTCATTTGAATATGCTCCACCGATTTACCCGGAAGACGACTTCCAATTACGTGCCGATGGCGGTGCATAAAAATGGATGTCTAACGATTCGCACAGGAATTTGGCCAGGAAATATTTTTCCTGAATCGTGAGATCAATAATCTTGAAATCAAATTTTGAGTGAACTACGGTAACCGTTTAGACAGTAACTTTTATACGGTATTGAATTTATAGACGCGTCCAGAATGTTTTCGAAAGTACTCAGTCGGTGCTTCAATTCGAACACAAATTTGTATTTTTTTCGAAGTAAATAGCGAGAGTTATTGTCATTTGAATATGTTCCACCGATTTACCTGAAAGACGAGTTCCAATTACGTGCCGATGGCAGTGCATAAAAATGGATGTCTAACGATTCGCACAGGAATTTGGCCAGGAAATATTTTCCTGAATCGTGAGATCAATAATCTTGAAATCAAATTTTGAGTGAACTAAGGTAACCATTTAGACAGTAACTTTTATACGGTATTGAATTTATAGACGCGTCCAGAATGTTTTAGAAAGTACTCAGTCGGTGCTTCAATTCGAACACAAATTTGTATTTTTTTCGAAGTAAATAGCGAGAGTTATTGTCATTTGAATATGTTCCACCGATTTACTTGAAAGACGAGTTCCAATTACGTGCCGATGGCAGTGCATAAAAATGGATGTCTAACGATTCGCACAGGAATTTGGCCAGGAAATATTTTTCCTGAATCGTGAGATCAATAATCTTGAAATCAAATTTTGAGTGAACTACGGTAACCGTTTAGACAGTAACTTTTATACGGTATTGAATTTATAGACGCGTCCAGAATGTTTTAGAAAGTACTCAGTCGGTGCTTCAATTCGAACACAAATTTGTATTTTTTTCGAAGTAAATAGCGAGAGTTATTGTCATTTGAATATGTTCCACCGATTTACCCGAGAGACGAGTTCCAATTACGTGCCGATGGCCGTGCATAAAAATGGATGTCAACGATTCGCACAGGAATTTGGCCTGGAAATATTTTTCCTGAATCGTGAGATCAATAATTCTGAAATCAAATTTTGAGTGAACTAAGGTAACCGTTTAGACAGTAACTTTTATACGGTATTGAATTTATAGACGCGTCCAGAATGTTTTAGAAAGTACTCAGTCGGTGCTTCAATTCGAACACAAATTTGTATTTTTTTCAAAGTAAATAGCGAGAGTTATTGTCATTTGAATATGTTCCACCGATTTACCCGAAAGACGAATTCCAATTACGTGTCGATGGCAGTGCATAAATGGATGTCTACGATTCGCACAGGAATTTGGCTAGGAAATATTTTTCCTAAATCGTGAGATCAATAATCTTGAAATCAAATTTTGAGTAAACAAATCATTAAGACAGTAACTTTTATACGGTATTGAATTTATAGACGCGTCCAGAATGTTTTAGAAAGTACTCAGTCGGTGCTTCAATTCGAACACAAATTTGTGTTTTTTTCGAAGTAAATCGTGAGAGTTATTTTCATTTGAATATGTTCAACCGATTTACCCGAAAGACGAATTCCAATTACGTGCCGATGGCAGTGCATAAAAATGGATGTCTAACGATTCGCACAGGAATTTGGCTTGGAAATATTTTTCCTAAATCGTGAGATCAATAATCTTGAAATCAAATTTTGAGTAAACAAATCGTTAGTGGCTGGTTATTCACGAGACATAATCACTTAGAAAATGTGTTGAAAAGTGACCTTCGGACACCGTTTCGACAATAAGTTTTGTACGGCAAGGAATTTGTGGACGCCGTCTAAATGTGATCAAAAGAACACATTTAGCGCTTGAATTTGACACAAATTTTGTATTTTTTTGATGGAAAGCAAGGGATTTATTAACATTTGAATCAGTTCCACCAAGTTACCCGAAATACGGATTCCAATTATGTCCGGACGGAAGGTTGTAAAAATGGAATTCGAACGATTCGCACACGAATTTCGCTCGGAAATATTTTTCCTATTTCGCGAGATCAATAATCTAGAAATCAAATTTTGGGTAAAAAATAGGTTAGTGGCTAGTTATTCACGACACGTAATCTCTTAGAAAATGTGTTGAAATCTGACCTTCTTTCTCTGTTTCGACAATAACTTTTGAACGGAAAGGACTTTTAAGACGCGGCCTAAATGTTTACGAAAGTACACATTCGGATCCTGAATTTGAACACAAATTTTGTATTTTTTAGAATGAAATCAAGATTTTATTGTCATTTGAATCTGTTCCCCTGTAAAAATGGAAGTTTAATAATTCGCACTTGAATTTGGATTGGAAATATTTTTCCTACGTCGCTAGATCAATAATCTTGAAATCAAATTTTGAGTGAACTAAGGTAACCGTTTAGACAGTAACTTTTATACGGTATTGAATTTATAGACGCGTCCAGAATGTTTTAGAAAGTACTCAGTCGGTGCTTCAATTCGAACACAAATTTGAATTTTTTTCGAAGTAAATCGTGAGACTTATTTTCATTTGAATATGCTCCACCGATTTACCCGGAAGACGACTTCCAATTACGTGCCGATGGCGGTGCATAAAAATGGATGTCTAACGATTCGCACAGGAATTTGGCCAGGAAATATTTTTCCTGAATCATGAGATCAATAATCTTGAAATCAAATTTTGAGTGAACTACGGTAACCGTTTAGACAGTAACTTTTATACGGTATTGAATTTGTAGACGCGTCCAGAATGTTTGAGAAAGTACTCAGTCGGTGCTTCAATTCGAACACAAATTTGTATTTTTTTCGAAGTAAATAGCGAGAGTTAATGTCATTTGAATATGTTCCACCGATTTACCCGAAAGACGAGTTCCAATTACGTGCCGATGGCGGTGCATAAAAATGGATGTCTAACGATTCGCACAGGAATTTGGCCAGGAAATATTTTTCCTGAATCGTGAGATCGATAATCTTGAAATCAAATTTTGAGTGAACTAAGGTAACCATTTAGACAGTAACTTTTATACGGTATTGAATTTATAGACGCGTCCAGAATGTTTTAGAAAGTACTCAGTCGGTGCTTCAATTCGAACACAAATTTGTATTTTTTTCGAAGTAAATAGCGAGAGTTAATGTCATTTGAATATGTTCCACCGATTTACCTGAAAGACGAGTTCCAATTTACAACGTTGCCGATGGCGGTGGCATAAAAATGAGTCTAAAACGATTCGCAACAGGAATTTGCCAGGAAATATTTTTCCTGAATCGTGAGATCAATAATCTTGAAATCAATTTTGAGTAAACTACGGTTAACCGTTTAGACAGTAACTTTTTATACAGGTTATTGAATTTATCAGACGCCGTCCAGAAAATGTTTTAGAAAGACTCAGTCAAGGTGCTTCAGATTCGAACAACAATTTGTATTTTTTCAGAAAGTAAAAATAGCGAGAGTTATGTCATTTGAATATGTTCCACCGATTTACCCGAAATGACGAGTTCCAATTACGTGCCGGTGGCGGTGCATAAAAATGGATGTCTAACGATTCGCACAGGAATTTGGCCAGGAAATATTTTTCCTGAATCGTGAGATCAATAATCTTGAAATCAAATTTTGAGTGAACTAAGGTAACCATTTAGACAGTAACTTTTATACGGTATTGAATTTATAGACGCGTCCAGAATGTTTTAGAAAGTACTCAGTCGGTGCTTCAATTCGAACACAAATTTGTATTATTTTCGAAGTAAATAGCGAGAGTTATTGTCATTTGAATATGTTCCACCGATTTACCCGAGAGACGAGTTCCAATTACGTGCCGATGGCAGTGCATAAAAATGGATGTCTAACGATTCGCACAGGAATTGGCTTGGAAAATTATTTTTCCTAAATTCGGAGATCAAATAATTCTTGAAATCAAATTTTGACGTAAAAACAAATGCATTAAACCAGTACACTTTATCGGTATTAATTATGACGCGTCCAGAATGTGTTTAGAAAGTACTCAGTCGGTGCTTCAATTCGACACAAATTTGTGTTTTTTCGAAGTAAATCGTTGAGAGTTTCTTTTTATTTGAGATATGCTGCCACCGATTACCCGGGAAGACGAATTCCAATTAACATGCCGATGGCAGTGGCATAAAAATGTATGTCTGAACGATTCGCAACAAGGAATTTGGCTTGGAAATATTTTTCCTAAATCATGAGATCAATAATCTTGAAATCAAATTTTGAGTAAACAAATCGTTAGTGGCTGGTTATTCACGAGACATAATCACTTAGAAAATGTGTTGAAAAGTGACCTTCGGACACCGTTTCGACAATAAGTTTTGTACGGCAAGGAATTTGTGGACGCCGTCTGAATGTGATCAAAAGAACACATTTAGCGCTTGAATTTGACACAAATTTTGTTTTTTTTTGATGGAAAGCAAGGGATTTATTAACATTTGAATCAGTTCCACCAAGTTACCCGGAATACGGATTCCAATTATGTCCGGACGGAAGGTTGTAAAAATGGAATTCGAACGATTCGCACACGAATTTCGCTCGGAAATATTTTTCCTATTTCGCGAGATCAATAATCTAGAAATCAAATTTTGGGTAAAAAATACGTTAGTGGCTAGTTCTTCACGACACGTAATCTCTTAGAAAATGTGCTCAAATCTGACCTTCTTTCTCTGTTTCGACAATAACTTTTGAACGGCAAGGACTTTTAAGACGCGGCCTAAATGTTTACGAAAGTACACATTCGGATCCTGAATTTGAACACAAATTTTGTATTTTTTAGAATGAAATCAAGATTTTATTGTCATTTGAATCTGTTCCCCTGTAAAAATGGAAGTTTAATAATTCGCACTTGAATTTGGATTGGAAATATTTTTCCTAGGTCGCTAGATCAATAATCTTGAAATCAAATTTTGAGTGAACTAAGGTAACCGTTTAGACAGTAACTTTTATACGGTATTGAATTTATAGACGCGTCCAGAATGTTTTAGAAAGTACTCAGTCGGTGCTTCAGTTCGAACACAAATTTGTATTTTTTTCGAAGTAAATCGTGAGACTTATTTTCATTTGAATATGCTCCACCGATTTACCCGGAAGACGAATTCCAATTACGTGCCGATGGCGGTGCATAAAAATGGATGTCTAACGATTCGCACAGGAATTTGGCCAGGAAATATTTTTCCTGAATCGTGAGATCAATAATCTTGAAATCAAATTTTGAGTGAACTAAGGTAACCATTTACACAGTAACTTTTATACGGTATTGAATTTATAGACGCGTCCAGAATGTTTTAGAAAGTACTCAGTCGGTGCTTCAATTCGAACACAAATTTGTATTTTTTTCGAAGTAAATAGCGAGAGTTATTGTCATTTGAATATGTTCCACCGATTTACCTGAAAGACGAGTTCCAATTACGTGCCGATGGCGGTGCATAAAAATGGATGTCTAACGATTCGCACAGGAATTTGGCCAGGAAATATTTTTCCTGAATCGTGAGATCAATAATCTTGAAATCAAATTTTGAGTGAACTAAGGTAACCATTTAGACAGTAACTTTTATACGGTATTGAATTTATAGACGCGTCCAGAATGTTTTAGAAAGTACTCAGTCGGTGCTTCAATTCGAACACAAATTTGTATTTTTTTCGAAGTAAATAGCGAGAGTTATTGTCATTTGAATATGTTCCACCGATTTACTTGAAAGACGAGTTCCAATTACGTGCCGATGGCAGTGCATAAAAATGGATGTCTAACGATTCGCACAGGAATTTGGCCAGGAAATATTTTTCCTGAATCGTGAGATCAATAATCTTGAAATCAAATTTTGAGTGAACTACGGTAACCGTTTAGACAGTAACTTTTATACGGTATTGAATTTATAGACGCGTCCAGAATGTTTTAGAAAGTACTCAGTCGGTGCTTCAATTCGAACACAAATTTGTATTTTTTTCGAAGTAAATAGCGAGAGTTAATGTCATTTGAATATGTTCCACCGATTTACCCGAAAGACGAGTTCCAATTACGTGCCGATGGCGGTGCATAAAAATGGATGTCTAACGATTCGCACAGGAATTTGGCCAGGAAATATTTTTCCTGAATCGTGAGATCAATAATCTTGAAATCAAATTTTGAGTGAACTAAGGTAACCATTTAGACAGTAACTTTTATACGGTATTGAATTTATAGACGCGTCCAGAATGTTTTAGAAAGTACTCAGTCGGTGCTTCAATTCGAACACAAATTTGTATTTTTTTCGAAATAATAGCGAGAGTTATTGTCATTTGAATATGTTCCACCGATTTACCCGAGAGACGAGTTCCAATTACGTGCCGATGGCAGTGCATAAAAATGGATGTCTAACGATTCGCACAGGAATTTGGCTTGGAAATATTTTTCCTAAATCGTGAGATCAATAATCTTGAAATCAAATTTTGAGTAAACAAATCATTAAGACAGTAACTTTTATACGGTATTGAATTTATAGACGCGTCCAAAATGTTTTAGAAAGTACTCAGTCGGTGCTTCAATTCGAACACAAATTTGTGTTTTTTTCGAAGTAAATCGTGAGAGTTCTTTTTATTTGAATATGCTCCACCGATTTACCCGGAAGACGAATTCCAATTACGTGCCGATGGCAGTGCATAAAAATGGATGTCTAACGATTCGCACAGGAATTTGGCTTGGAAATATTTTTCCTAAATCGTGAGATCAATAATCTTAAAATCAAATTTTGAGTAAACAAATCGTTAGTGGCTGGTTATTCACGAGACATAATCACTTAGAAAATGTGTTGAAAAGTGACATTCGGACACCGTTTCGACAATAAGTTTTGTACGGCAAGGAATTTGTGGACGCCGTCTGAATGTGATCAAAAGAACACATTTAGCGCTTGAATTTGACACAAATTTTGTATTTTTTTGATGGAAAGAAAGGGATTTATTAACATTTGAATCAGTTCCACCAAGTTACCCGAAATACGGATTCCAATTATGTCCGGACGGAAGGTTGTAAAAATGGAATTCGAACGATTCGCACACGAATTTCGCTCGGAAATATTTTTCCTATTTCGCGAGATCAATAATCTAGAAATCAAATTTTGGGTAAAAAATACGTTAGTGGCTAGTTATTCACGACACGTAATCTCTTAGAAAATGTGCTGAAATCTGACCTTCTTTCTCTGTTTCGACAATAACTTTTGAACGGTAAGGACTTTTAAGACGCGGCCTAAATGTTTACGAAAGTACACATTCGGATCCTGAATTTGAACACAAATTTTGTATTTTTTAGAATGAAATCAAGATTTTATTGTCATTTGAATCTGTTCCCCTGTAAAAATGGAAGTTTAATAATTCGCACTTGAATTTGTATTGGAAATATTTTTCCTACGTCGCTAGATCAATAATCTTGAAATCAAATTTTGAGTGAACTAAGGTAACCGTTTAGACAGTAACTTTTATACGGTATTGAATTTATAGACGCGTCCAGAATGTTTTAGAAAGTACTCAGTCGGTGCTTCAATTCGAACACAAATTTGAATTTTTTTCGAAGTAAATCGTGAGACTTATTTTCATGAGACTTATTTTCATTTGAATATGCTCCACCGATTTACCCGGAAGACGAATTCCAATTACGTGCCGATGGCGGTGCATAAAAATGGATGTCTAACGATTCGCACAGGAATTTGGCCAGGAAATATTTTTCCTGAATCGTGAGATCTATAATCTTGAAATCAAATTTTGAGTGAACTACGGTAACCGTTTAGACAGTAACTTTTATACGGTATTGGAATTTGTAGACCGTCAGAAATGTTTTTAGAAAGTACTCAGTCGGTGCTTCAATTCGACACAAATTGTATTTTTTTCGACAGTAAATAGCGAGAAGTTAATGTATTTGAATATGTTTCCAAGTTTACCCGAAAGACTGAGTTCCATACGTGGCCGATGGCGGTGCATAAAAATGGGATGTCTAACGATTCGCACAGGAAATTTGGCCAGGAAATATTTTTCCTGAATCGTGAGATCAATAATCTTGAAATCAAATTTTTGGTGAACTAAAGGTAACCATTTAGACAGTAACTTTTATACGGTATTGAATTTATAGACGCGTCCAGAATGTTTTAGAAAGTACTCAGTCGGTGCTTCAATTCGAACACAAATTTGTATTTTTTTCGAAATAATAGCGAGAGTTATTGTCATTTGAATATGTTCCACCGATTTACCCGAGAGACGAGTTCCAATTACGTGCCGATGGCAGTGCATAAAAATGGATGTCTAACGATTCGCACAGGAATTTGGCTTGGAAATATTTTTCCTAAATCGTGAGATCAATAATCTTGAAATCAAATTTTGAGTGAACTACGGTAACCGTTTAGACAGTAACTTTTATACGGTATTGAATTTATAGACGCGTCCAGAATGTTTTAAGGAAGGTACTCCAGTCGGTGCTTCAATTCCGACACAAATTTTGTATTTTTTCGAAGTAAATAGCGAGATGTTAATGGCATTTGGAATATGTTCCCACCGATTTACCCGAAAGACCGAGTTCCAATTAACCGTTGGCCGATGGCGGTGCATAAAATGGATGTCTAATCGATTCGCACAGGAATATTGGCAGGAATAATTTTTTCCTGAATCGTGAAGATCAATAATCTTGAAATCAAATTTTTGAGTGAACTAAGGTAACCATTTAGACAGTAACTTTTATACGGTATTGAATTTATAGACGCGTCCAGAATGTTTTAGAAAGTACTCAGTCGGTGCTTCAATTCGAACACAAATTTGTATTTTTTTCGAAATAATAGCGAGAGTTATTGTCATTTGAATATGTTCCACCGATTTACCCGAGAGACGAGTTCCAATTACGTGCCGATGGCAGTGCATAAAAATGGATGTCTAACGATTCGCACAGGAATTTGGCTTGGAAATATTTTTCCTAAATCGTGAGATCAATAATCTTGAAATCAAATTTTGAGTAAACAAATCATTAAGACAGTAACTTTTATACGGTATTGAATTTATAGACGCGTCCAAAATGTTTTAGAAAGTACTCAGTCGGTGCTTCAATTCGAACACAAATTTGTGTTTTTTTCGAAGTAAATCGTGAGAGTTCTTTTTATTTGAATATGCTCCACCGATTTACCCGGAAGACGAATTCCAATTACGTGCCGATGGCAGTGCATAAAAATGGATGTCTAACGATTCGCACAGGAATTTGGCTTGGAAATATTTTTCCTAAATCGTGAGATCAATAATCTTGAAATCAAATTTTGAGTAAACAAATCGTTAGTGGCTGGTTATTCACGAGACATAATCACTTAGAAAATATGTTGAAAAGTGACCTTCGGACACCGTTTCGACAATAAGTTTTGTACGGCATGGAATTTGTGGACGCCGTCTGAATGTGATCAAAAGAACACATTTAGCGCTTGAATTTGACACAAATTTTGTATTTTTTTGATGGAAAGCAAGGGATTTATTAACATTTGAATCAGTTCCACCAAGTTACCCGAAATACGGATTCCAATTATGTCCGGACGGAAGGTTGTAAAAATGGAATTCGAGCGATTCGCACACGAATTTCGCTCGGAAATATTTTTCCTATTTCGCGAGATCAATAATCTAGAAATCAAATTTTGGGTAAAAAATACGTTAGTGGCTAGTTATTCACGACACGTAATCTCTTAGAAAATGTGTTGAAATCTGACCTTCTTTCTCTGTTTCGACAATAACTTTTGAACGGCAAGGACTTTTAAGACGCGGCCTAAATGTTTACGAAAGTACACATTCGGATCCTGAATTTGAACACAAATTTTGTATTTTTTAGAATGAAATCAAGATTTTATTGTCATTTGAATCTGTTCCCCTGTAAAAATGGAAGTTTAATAATTCACACTTGAATTTGGATTGGAAATATTTTTCCTACGTCGCTAGATCAATAATCTTGAAATCAAATTTTGAGTGAACTAAGGTAACCGTTTAGACAGTAACTTTTATACGGTATTGAATTTATAGACGCGTCCAGAATGTTTTAGAAAGTACTCAGTCGGTGCTTCGATTCGAACACAAATTTGTATTTTTTTCGAAGTAAATCGTGAGACTTATTTTCATTTGAATATGCTTCACCGATTTACCCGGAAGACGAATTCCAATTACGTGCCGATGGCGGTGCATAAAAATGGATGTCTAACGATTCGCACAGGAATTTGGCCAGGAAATATTTTTCCTGAATCGTGAGATCAATAAT
>NW_022155310.1:0-11313 GCF_001633185.2 Quercus lobata | reverse complement strand
TTCATTTTGAGATGAAACGGGTCAGGACAGGCCAAAAAATAGAGAACAAAAAAAATTTCTTTCCAATCCGTACAACCCGACACGAGTTAGAAAATTCAAAATTAAATGCAAAAAATTCTGAAAATTAAAAAATATCATCCAGGTTTCATTTCAAGAAGAAAAGGGTGAAGACAGGCTGAAAAATAGAGAAGAAAAAAATTTTCCTTCCCATCCGTTCGAACCCAACCCGAGTTAGGGAATTCAAAAATAAATGCAAAAAAATTTTAAAAATTAAAAAACATCATCCAGGCCTCTTTTCAAGACGAAACGGTCCTGGACAGGCCGAAAAAATGAGAACAAAAATAATTTCCTTCCCATCCGTTCGAACCCGACCCGAGTTAGAAAATTCAAAAATATATGTAAAAAAATTCTAAAAATTAAAAAACATCACTCAGGCTTCATTTCAAGACGAAACGGGTAAGGACAGGCCGAAAAATAGAGAACAAAAAAAATTTCTTTCCTATCCGTTCAAACCTGACCCGAGTTATAAAATTCAAAAATAAATGCAAAAAAATTTTAAAAATTAAAAAACATCATCCAGGCTTCTTTTCAAGACGAAACGGGTCAGGACAGGCCGAAAAATAGAGAACAAAAAAATTTTCTTTTCTATCAGTTCGAACCCGACACGAGCTAGAAAATTAAAAAATAAATGCAAAAAAATTCTGAATATTAAAAAACGTCATCCAAGTTTCATTTCAAGACGAAACGGGTGAAGACAGGCCAAAAAATAGCGAAGAAAAAAAATTTCCTTCCTATTACTTTGAACCCGACCCGAGTTAGGGAATTCAAAAATAAATGCAAAAAAAATTTAAAAATTAAAAAACATCATCCTGGTTTCTTTTCAAGACGAAACGGTCCAGGACAGGCCGAAAAAAAGAGAACAAAAATAATTTCTTTCCCATCCGTTCGAACCCTACCCGAGTTAGAAAATTCAAAAATAAATGCAAAAAAATTCTAAAAATTAAAAAATATCATCCAGGCTTCATTTCAAGACGAAATGGGTCAAGACAGGCCGAAAAATAGAGAACAAAAAAAATTTCTTTCCTATCCGTTCAGACCCGACCCGAGTTAAAAAATTCAAAAATAAATGCAAAAAAATTTTAAAAATTAAAAAACATCATCCAGGCTTCATTTCAAGACGAAACGGTCAGGACAGGCCGAAAAATAGATAACAAAAAAAAAATTTTTCCTATCAGTTCGAACCCAACACGAGTTACAAAATTCAAAAATAAATGGAAAAAAATTCTGAAAATTAAAAAACATCATCCAGGTTTCATTTCAAGACGAAACGGGTGAAGACAGGCTGAAAAATAGAGAAGAAAAAAAATTTCCTTCCTATCCGTTCGAACCCGACCCGAGTTAGGGAATTCGAAAATAAATGCAAAAAAATTTTAAAAATTAAAAAACATCATCCAGGCTTCTTTTCAAGAAGAAACGGTCCTGGACAGGCCGAAAAAAAGAGAACAAAAATAATTTCCTTCCTATCCGTTCGAACCAAACCCAAGTTAGAAAATTCAAAAATAAATGTAAAAAAATTCTAAAAATTAAAAAACATCATCCAGGTTTCATTTCGAGACGAAATGGGTCAGGACAGGCCAAAAAATAGAGAACAAAAAAAATTTCTTTCCTATCCGTACAACTCGACACGAGTTAGAAAATTCAAAATTAAATGCAAAAATGTCTGAAAATTAAAAAACATCATCTAGGTTTCATTTCAAGAAGAAAAGGGTGAAGACAGGCCGTAAAATAGAGAAGAAAAAAAATTTCCTTCCTATCCGTACGAACCCAACCAGAGTTAGGAAATTCAAAAATAAATGCAAAAAAATTTTAAAAATTAAAAAACATCATCTAGGCTTCATTTCAAGACGAAACGGGTCAGGACAGGCCAAAAAATAGAGAACAAAAGTAATTTCCTTCCTATCCGTTCGAACCAAATCTGAGTTAGAAAATTCAAAAATAAATGTAAGAAAATTCTAAAAATTAAAAAACATCATCCAGGTTTCATTTCGAGACGAAATGGGTCAGGACATGCCAAAAAATAGAGAACAAAAAAAATTTCTTTCCTATTCGTACGAACACGACACGAGTTAGAAAATTCAAAATTAAATGCAAAAAATTCTGAAAATTAAAAAACTTCATCCAGGTTTCATTTCAAGAAGAAAAGGGTGAAGACAGGCTGAAAAGTAGAGAAGAAAAAAAATTTCCTTCCTATCCGTTCGAACCCGACCCGATTTAGGGAATTAAAAAATTAATGCAAAAAAATTTTAAAAATTAAAAAACATCATCCAGGCTTCTTTCCAAGAAGAAACGGTCCTGGACAGGCCGAAAAAAAGTGAACAAAAATAATTTCCTACCCATCCGTTCGAACCCGACCCGAGTTAGAAAATTCAAAAATAAATGCAAAAAAATTCTAAAAAGTAAAAAACATCATCCAGGCTTCATTTCGAGATGAAACGGGTCAGGACAGGCCAAAAAATAGAGAACAAAAAAAATTTCTTTCCGATCAGTACAACCCGACACGAGTTAGAAAAGTCAAAATTAAATGCAAAAAATTCTGAAAATTATCCAGGTTTCATTTCAAGAAGAAAAGGGTGAAGACAGGCCGTAAAATAGAGAAGAAAAAAATTTCCCTTCCTATCCGTTCGAACCCAACCCGAGTTAGGGAATTCAAAAATAAATGCAAAAAAATTTTAAAAATTAAAAAACATCATCCAGGCCTCTTTTCAAGACGAAACGGTCCTGGACAGGCCGAAAAAATGAGAACAAAAATAATTTCCTTCCCATCCGTTCGAACCCGACCCGAGTTAGAAAATTCAAAAATAAATGCAAAAAAATTCTAAAAATTAAAAAACATCATCCAGGCTTCATTTCAAGACGAAACGGGTAAGGACAGGCCGAAAAATAGAGAACAAAAAAAATTTCTTTCCTATCCGTTCAAGTCTGACCCGAACTAGAAAATTCAAAAATAAATGCAAAAAAATTTTAAAAATTAAAAAACATCATCCAGGCTTCATTTTAAGAAGAAACGGGTCAGGAGAGGCCGAAAAATAGATAACAAAAAAATTTCTTTCCTATCAGTTCGAACCCGACACGAGTTAGAAAATTCAAAAATAAATGGAAAAAAATTCTGAAAATTAAAAAACATCATCCAGGTTTCATTTCAAGACGAAACGGGTGAAGACAGGCCGAAAAATAGAGAAGAAAAAAAAAATTTCCTGTTCGTTCGAGCCCGACCCGAGTTAGGGAATTCAAAAATAAATGCAAAAAAATTATAAAAATTAAAAAACATCATCCAGGCTTCTTTTCGAGACGAAACGGGTCAGGACAGGCCGTAAAATAGAGATCAAAAAAATTTTCTTTTCTATCAGTTCGAACCCGACACGAGTTAGAAAATTAAAAAATAAATGCAAAAAAATTCTGACTATTAAAAAACGTCATCCAAGTTTCATTTCAAGACGAAACGGGTGAAGACAGGCCAAAAAACAGAGAAGAAAAAAAATTTCCTTTCTATTACTTTGAACCCGACCCGAGTTAGGGAATTCAAAAATAAATGCAAAAAAAATTTAAAAATTAAAAAACATCATCCTGGTTTCTTTTCAAGACGAAACGGTCCAGGACAGGCCGAAAAAAAGAGAACAAAAAAAATTTCCTTCCCATCCGTTCGAACCCGACCCGAGTTAGAAAATTCAAAAATAAATGCAAAAAAATTCTAAAAATTAAAAAACATCATCCAGGCTTCATTTCAAGACGAAACGGGTCAGGACAGGCAAAAAAATAGAGAACAATAAAAATTTCCTTCCTATCCGTTCAGACCCGACCCGAGTTAGAAAATTCAAAAATAAATGAAAAAAAATTTGAAAAATTAAAAAACATCATCCAGGCTTCATTTCAAGACGAAACGGGTCAGGACAGGCCGAAAAATAGATAACAAAAGAAATTTCTTTCCTATCAGTTCGAACCCAACACGACTTAGAAAATTCAAAAATAAATGGAAAAAAATTCTGAAAATTAAAAAACATCATCCAGGTTTCATTTCAAGACGAAACGGGTGAAGACAGGCTGAAAAATAGAGAAGAAAAAAAATTTTCTTCCTATCCGTTCGAACCCGACCCGTGTAGGGAATTCAAAAATAAATGCAAAAAAAATTTTAAAAATTTTAAAAAACATCTCCAGGCTTTCTTTTCAAGAAGAAACGATGTCCTGGACAGGCCGAAAAAAAAGAACAAAAATAATCTTCCATCCGCTCGAAACCCGACCCGAGTTAGAAAATTCAAAAATAAATGCAAAAAAAATTCTAAAAATTAAAAAACATCATCCAGGCTGCATTTCAAGACGAAACGGGTCAGGGACAGACCGAAAAATAGAGAACAAATAATTTCCTTCCTATCCGTTCGAACCAAACCCGAGTTAGAAAATTCAAAAATAAATGCAAAAAAATTCTAAAAATTAAAAAACATCATCCAGGCTTCATTTCAAGACGAAACGGGTCAGGACAGGCCGAAAATAGAGAACAAAAAATAATTTCCTTCCTATCCGTTCGAACCCGACCCGATTTAGGGAATTCAAAAATTAATGCAAAAAAATTTTAAAAATGAAAAAACATCATCCAGGCTTCTTTTCAAGAAGAAACGGTCCTGGACAAGCCGAAAAAAAGTGAACAAAAATAATTTCCTACCCATCCGTTCGAACCCAACCCGAGTTAGAAAATTCAAAAATAAATGCAAAAAAATTCTAAAAAGTAAAAAACATCATCCAGGCTTCATTTCAAGACGAAACGGGTCAGGACAGGCCGAAAAATGGAGAACAAAAATAATTTCCTTCCTATCCGTTCGAACCTAACCCGAGTTAGAAAATTCAAAAATAAATGTAAAAAAATTCTAAAAATTAAAAACCATCATCCAGGTTTCATTTCGAGATGAAACGGGTCAGTACAGGCCAAAAAATAGAGAACAAAAAAAATTTCTTTCCGATCCGTACAACCCGACACGAGTTAGAAAATTCAAAATTAAATGCAAAAAATTCTGAAAATTATCCAGGTTTCATTTCAAGAAGAAAAGGGTGAAGACAGGCCGTAAAATAGAGAAGAAACAAATTTCCCTTCCTATCCGTTCGAACCCAACCCGAGTTAGGGAATTCAAAAATAAATGCAAAAAAATTTTAAAAATTAAAAAACATAATCCAGGCCTCTTTTCAAGACGAAACGGTCCTGGACAGGCCGAAAAAATGAGAACAAAAATAATTTCCTTCCCATCCGTTCGAACCCGACCCGAGTTAGAAAATTCAAAAATAAATGCAAAAAAATTCTAAAAATTAAAAAACATCATCCAGGCTTCATTTCAAGACGAAACGGGTAAGGACAGGCCGAAAAATAGAGAACAAAAAAAATTTCTTTCCTATCCGTTCAAGTCTGACCCGAATTAGAAAATTCAAAAATAAATGCAGAAAAATTTTAAAAATTAAAAAACATCATCCAGGCTTCATTTCAAGAAGAAACGGGTCAGGACAGGCCGAAAAATAGATAACAAAAAAATTTCTTTCCTATCAGTTCGAACCCGACACGAGTTAGAAAATTCAAAAATAAATGGAAAAAAATTCTGAAAATTAAAAAACATCATCCAGGTTTCATTTCAAGACGAAACGGGTGAAGACAGGCCGAAAAATAGAGAAGAAAAAAAAAATTTCCTATTCGTTCGAGCCCGACCCGAGTTAGGGAATTCAAAAATAAATGCAAAAAAATTATAAAAATTTCAAAAAACATCATCCAGGCTTCTTTTCGAGACGAAATGGGTCAGGACAGGCCGTAAAATAGAGAACAAAAAAATTTTCTTTTCTATCAGTTCGAACCCGACACGAGTTAGAAAATTAAAAAATAAATGCAAAAAAATTCTGAATATTAAAAAACGTCATCCAAGTTTCATTTCAAGACGAAACGGGTGAAGACAGGCCGAAAAATAGAGAAGAAAAAAAATTTCCTTTCTATTACTTTGAACCCGACCCGAGTTAGGGAATTCAAAAATAAATGCAAAAAAATTTAAAAATTAAAAAACATCATCCTGGTTTCTTTTCAAGACGAAAACGGTCCAGGACAGGCCAAAAAAGAGAACAAAAAAATTTCCTTCCCATCCGTTCGAACCCGACCCGAGTTAGAAAATTCAAAAATAAATGCAAAAAAATTCTAAAAATTAAAAAACATCATCCAGGCTTCATTTCAAGACGAAACGGGTCAGGACAGGCCGAAAAATAGAGAACAAAAATAATTTCCTTCCTATCCGTTCGAACCAAACCCGAGTTAGAAAATTCAAAAATAAATGCAAAAAAATTTTAAAAATTAAAAAACATCATCCAGGCTTCGTTTCAAGACGAAACGGTCCTGGACAGGCCGAAAAAAAGAGAACAAAAATAATTTCCTTGCCATCCGTTCGAACCCGACCCGAGTTAGAAAATTCAAAAATAAACGCAAAAAAATTCTAAAAATTAAAAAACATCATCCAGGCTTCATTTCAAGACGAAACGGGTAAGGACAAGCCGAAAAATAGTGAGCAAAAAAAATTTATTTCCTATCCGTTCAAACCTGACCCGAGTTAGAAAATGAAAAAATAAATGCAAAAAAATTTGAAAAATTAAAAAACATCATCCAGGCTTCATTTCAAGACGAAACGGGTCAGGACAGGCCGAAAAATAGAGAAGAAAAAAAATTTCCTTCCTATCCGTTCGAACCCAACCAGAGTTAGGGAATTCAAAAATAAATGCAAAAAAATTTTAAAAATTAAAAAATATCATCCAGGCTTCATTTCAAGACGAAACGGGTCAGGACAGGCCAAAAAATAGAGAACAGAAGTAATTTCCTTCCTATCCGTTTGAACCAAACCCGAGTTAGAAAATTCAAAAATAAATGTAAAAAAATTCTAAAACTTAAAAAACATCATCCAGGTTTCATTTCGAGACCAAATAGGTCAGGACAGGCCAAAAAATAGAGAACAAAAAAAATTTCTTTCCTATCCGTACGAATACGACAAGGGTTAGAAAATTCAAAATTAAATGCAAAAAATTCTGAAAATTAAAAAACATCATCCAGGTTTCATTTCAAGAAGAAAAGGGTGAAGACAGGCTGAGAAATAGAGAAGAAAAAAAATTTCCTTCCTATCCGTTCGAACCCGACCCGAGTTAGGGAATTCAAAAATTAATGCAAAAAAATTTTAAAAATTAAAAAACATCATCCAGGCTTCTTTTCAAGAAGAAACGGTCCTGGACAAGCCGAAAAAAAGTGAACAAAAATAATTTCCTACCCATCCGTTCGAACCCGACCCGAGTTAGAAAATTCAAAAATAAATGCAAAAAAATTCTAAAAATTAAAAAACATCATCCAGGCTTCATTTCAAGACGAAACGGGTAAGGACAGGCCGAAAAATAGAGAACAAAAAAAATTTCTTTCCTATCCGTTCAAGTCTGACCCGAATTAGAAAATTCAAAAATAAATGCAAAAAAATTTTAAAAATTAAAAAACATCATCCAGGCTTCATTTCAAGAAGAAACGGGTCAGGACAGGCCGAAAAATAGATAACAAAAAAATTTCTTTCCTATCAGTTCGAACCCGACACGAGTTAGAAAATTCAAAAATAAATGGAAAAAAATTCTGAAAATTAAAAAACATCATCCAGGTTTCATTTCAAGACGAAACGGGTGAAGACAGGCCGAAAAATAGAGAAGAAAAAAAAAATTTCCTATTCGTTCGAGCCCGACCCGAGTTAGGGAATTCAAAAATAAATGCAAATAAATTATAAAAATTAAAAAACATCATCCAGGCTTCTTTTCGAGACGAAATGGGTCAGGACAGGCCGTAAAATAGAGAACAAAAAAATTTTCTTTTCTATCAGTTCGAACCCGACACGAGTTAGAAAATTAAAAAATAAATGCAAAAAAATTCTGAATATTAAAAAACGTCATCCAAGTTTCATTTCAAGACGAAACGGGTGAAGACAGGCCGAAAAATAGAGAAGAAAAAAAATTTCCTTTCTATTACTTTGAACCCGACCCGAGTTAGGGAATTCAAAAATAAATGCAAAAAAAATTTAAAAATTAAAAAACATCATCCTGGTTTCTTTTCAAGACGAAACGGTCCAGGACAGGCCGAAAAAAAGAGAACAAAAAAATTTCCTTTCCATCCGTTCGAACCAGACCCGAGTTAGAAAATTCAAAAATAAATGCAATGAAATTGTAAAAATTAAAAAACATCATCCAGGCTTCATTTCAAGACGAAATGGGTCATGACAGGCAAAAAAATAGAGAACAATAAAAATTTCTTTCCTATCCGTTCAGACCCGACCCGAGTTAGAAAATTCAAATCAAACAAAATTTAAAAATTAAAACATTCAATCCGGTCTTTCAAGACGAAACGGTCCTGGACGGTCGAAAAAAGATAACAAATAATTTCTTGCATTCCGTTCGAACCCGGAACCCGAGTTAAGAAAATTCAAAAATAAACGAAAAAAATTCTAAAAATTAAAAAACATCATCCAGGCTTCATTTCAAGACGAAACGGGTAGGACAAGCGAAAATGTGGCAACAAAAATTTCTTTCCTATCGTTCAAACCTGACCCGAGTTTAGAAAAATGAAAAAAAACATAATTGCCTATAAAAATTTGAAAATTAAAAACACATCCGGCTTCAATTTCAGCGAAAGGGTCAAGGACATAGGCCGAAAAATAGAGAACAAAAAAAATTTCCTTCCTATCCGTTCGAACCCAACCAGAGTTAGAAAATTCAAAAATAAATGCAAAAAAATTTTAAAAATTAAAAAATATCATCCAGGCTTCATTTCAAGACGAAACGGGTCAGGACAGGCCAAAAAATAGAGAACAGAAGTAATTTCCTTCCTATCCGTTCGAACCAAACCCGAGTTAGAAAATTCAAAAATAAATGTAAAAAAATTCTAAAACTTAAAAAACATCATCCAGGTTTCATTTCGAGACCAAATAGGTCAGGACAGGCCAAAAAATAGAGAACAAAAAAAATTTCTTTCCTATCCGTACGAATACGACAAGGGTTAGAAAATTCAAAATTAAATGCAAAAAATTCTGAAAATTAAAAAACATCATCCAGGTTTCATTTCAAGAAGAAAAGGGTGAAGACAGGCTGAGAAATAGAGAAGAAAAAAAATTTCCTTCCTATCCGTTCGAACCCGACCCGAGTTAGGGAATTCAAAAATTAATGCAAAAAAATTTTAAAAATTAAAAAACATCATCCAGGCTTCTTTTCAAGAAGAAACGGTCCTGGACAAGCCGAAAAAAAGTGAACAAAAATAATTTCCTACCCATCCGTTCGAACCCGACCCGAGTTAGAAAATTCAAAAATAAATGCAAAAAAATTCTAAAAATTAAAAAACATCATCCAGGCTTCATTTCAAGACGAAACGGGTAAGGACAGGCCGAAAAAAGAGAACAAAAAAAATTTCTTTCCTATCCGTTCAAGTCTGACCCGAATTAGAAAATTCAAAAATAAATGCAAAAAAATTTTAAAAATTAAAAAACATCATCCAGGCTTCATTTCAAGAAGAAACGGGTCAGGACAGGCCGAAAAATAGATAACAAAAAAATTTCTTTCCTATCAGTTCGAACCCGACACGAGTTAGAAAATTCAAAAATAAATGGAAAAAAATTCTGAAAATTAAAAAACATCATCCAGGTTTCATTTCAAGACGAAACGGGTGAAGACAGGCCGAAAAATAGAGAAGAAAAAAAAAATTTCCTATTCGTTCGAGCCCGACCCGAGTTAGGGAATTCAAAAATAAATGCAAATAAATTATAAAAATTAAAAAACATCATCCAGGCTTCTTTTCGAGACGAAATGGGTCAGGACAGGCCGTAAAATAGAGAACAAAAAAATTTTCTTTTCTATCAGTTCGAACCCGACACGAGTTAGAAAATTAAAAAATAAATGCAAAAAAATTCTGAATATTAAAAAACGTCATCCAAGTTTCATTTCAAGACGAAACGGGTGAAGACAGGCCGAAAAATAGAGAAGAAAAAAAATTTCCTTTCTATTACTTTGAACCCGACCCGAGTTAGGGAATTCAAAAATAAATGCAAAAAAATTATAAAAATTCAAAAACATCATCCAGGCTTCTTTTCGAGACGAAATGGGTCAGGACAGGCCGTAAAATAGAGAACAAAAAAATTTTCTTTTCTATCAGTTCGAACCCGACACGAGTTAGAAAATTAAAAAATAAATGCAAAAAAATTCTGAATATTAAAAAACGTCATCCAAGTTTCATTTCAAGACGAAACTGGGTGAAGACAGCGAAAAAATAGAGAAAAAAAAAATTTCCTTCTATTACTTTGAACGCCGACCCGAGTTAGGAATTCAAGAATAAATGCAAAAGAAAAATTAAAAAATTAAAATCATCATCCTGGTTCTTTTCAAGACGAAACGGTCCGGACAGGTTCGAAAAAAGAGACAAAAAAAAATTTTTTTCCTCATCCGTTCGAACCCGACCCGAGTTAAGAAAATTCAAAAATAAAATGCAAAAATTCTAAATTAAAAAACATCATTCCAGGCTTCATTTCAAGACGAAAACGGGTCAGGACAGGCCGAAAAAATAAGAAAAAAATAATTTCCTTCTATCCGTTCGACCCCAAACCGAGTTAAAATTCAAAAATAAATGCAAAAAAATTTTAAAAATTAAAAAACATCATCCAGGCTTCGTTTCAAGACGAAACGGTCCTGGACAGGCCGAAAAAAAGAGAACAAAAATAATTTCCTTGCCATCCGTTCGAACCCGACCCGAGTTAGAAAATTCAAAAATAAACGCAAAAAAATTCTAAAAATTAAAAAACATCATCCAGGCTTCATTTCAAGACGAAACGGGTAAGGACAAGCCGAAAAATAGTGAGCAAAAAAAATTTCTTTCCTATCCGTTCAAACCTGACCCGAGTTAGAAAATGAAAAAATAAATGCAAAAAAATTTGAAAAATTAAAAAACATCATCCAGGCTTCATTTCAAGACGAAACAGGTCAGGACAGGCCGAAAAATAGAGAAGAAAAAAAATTTCCTTCCTATCCGTTCGAACCCAACCAGAGTTAGGGAATTCAAAAATAAATGCAAAAAAATTTTAAAAATTAAAAAATATCATCCAGGCTTCATTTCAAGACGAAACGGGTCAGGACAGGCCAAAAAATAGAGAACAGAAGTAATTTCCTTCCTATCCGTTCGAACCAAACCCGAGTTAGAAAATTCAAAAATAAATGTAAAAAAATTCTAAAACTTAAAAAACATCA
>NW_022155309.1:0-11338 GCF_001633185.2 Quercus lobata | reverse complement strand
TTTTTTTGCATTTACTTTTGAATTTTCTTACTCGGGTCAGGTTCGAACGGATAGGAATGAAAGTTTTTTTGTTCTCTGTTTTTCAGCCTATCCTGACCCGTTTCGTCTTTCAATGAAGCCTGGATGATGTTTTTTAATTTTTAAAATTTTTATGCATTTATTTTTGAATTTTTTTACTCGGGTCGGGTTCGAACGGATAGGAAAGAAATTTTTTTTCTTCTCTATTTCTCGGCCTATCCTGACCCGTTTCATATTGAAATGAAGCCTGGATGATGTTTTTTAATTTTTAAAATTTTTTTGCATTTATTTTTGAATTTTCTAACTCGGGTCGGGTTCGAACGGATGGAATGGGAAAAATTTTTTTCTTCTCTATTTCGGCCTATCCTAAACCTGTTTCATATTGAAATTGAAGCCTGGATGATTTTTTTAATTTTTTAAAATTTTGCATTTATTTTTTGAATTTTCTAACTCGGGTCGGGGTTCGAACGGATTAGGAATGAAATTTTTGTTCTCTATTTTGCAAGCCTTGTCATGACCCGTTTCGTCTTGAAATTGAAGCCTGGATTGATGTTTTTTCATTTTAAAAAATTTTTTTTGCATTTATTTTTGAATTTCCTAACTCGGCGGGTCGGCGTTCGAACGGATAGAAGGAACTTTTTTTGTTCTCTATTTTTCGGCTTCTCCTGGCCCGTTTCATATTGAAATTGAAGCCTGGATGATGTTTTTTAATTTTTACAATTTTTTTGCATTTCTTTTTGAATTTTCTAAGTCGGGTCGGGTTCGAACGGTTAGGAATGAAATTATTTTTTTTCTTTATTTTGCAGCCTGTCCTGACCCGTTTCGTCTGGAAATGAAGCCTGGATGATATTTTTTAATTTTTAAAATTTTTTTGCATTTATTTTTGAATTTTTTAACTCGGGTCGGGTTCGAACGGATAGGAATGAAAATTTTTTTCTTCTCTATTTTTCGGCCTATCCTAACCTGTTTCATATTGAAATGAAGCCCGGATGATTTTTTTTTAATTTTTAAAATTTTTTTGCATTTATTTTTGAATTTTCTAACACGGGTCGGGTTCGATCGGATAGGAATGAAATTTTTTTTGTTCTCTATTTTGCAGCCTGTCATGACCCGTTTCGTCTTGAAATGAAGCCTGGATGATGTTTTTTCATTTTAAAAATTTTTTTGCATTTATTTTTGAATTTCCTAACTCAGGTCGGGTTCGAACGGAAAGGAAGGAAATTTTTTTTGTTCTCTATTTTTCGGCTTTTCCTGGCCCGTTTCATATTGAAATGAAGCCTGGATGATGTTTTTTAATTTTTACAATTTTTTTGCAATTCTTTTTGAATTTTCTAACTCGGGTCGGGTTCGAACGGTTAGGCATGAAATTATTTTTGTTCTCTATTTTTTGGCCTGTCCTAACCCGTTTCATCTTAAAATGAAGCCTGGATAATGTTTTTTAATTTATCCAAATTTTTTTGCATTTATTTTTGAATTTTTTTACTCGGGTCGGGTTCGAACGGATAGAAATGAAATTTTTTTTCTTATCTATTTTTCGGCCTATCCTGACCCGTTTCATACTGAAATGAAGCCTGGATGATGTTTTTTAATTTTTAAAATTTTTTTGCATTCATATTTGAATTTTCTAACTCGGGTTGGGTTCGAACGGATAGGAAGGAAATTTTTTTTGTTCTCTATTTTTCAGCCTGCCCTGACCCGTTTCCTATTGAAATGAAGCCTGGATGATGTTTTTTAATTTTTAAAATTTTTTTGCATTTATTTTTGAATTTTGTAACACGGGACGGGTTCGAACGGATAGGAATGACTTTTTTTTTAATCTCTATTTTTTGGCCTGTCCTAACCCGTTCAATCTTAAAATGAAGCCTGGATAATGTTTTTTAATTTTTAAAATTTTTTTACATTTACTTTTGAATTTTTTAACTCGGGTCGGGTTCAAACGGATAGGAATGAAATTTTTTTTCTTCTCTATTTTTCAGCCTGTCCTGACCCGTTTCGTATTGAAATGAAGCCTGGATGATGTTTTTTAGTTTTTAAAATTTTTTCAATTCTTTTTGAATTTTCTAACTCGGGTCGGGTTCGAACGGTTAGGAATGAAAATTTTTCTTTGTTCTTCTATTTTTCAAGCCTTGCCCTGACCCGATTTCTATTGAAATGAAGCCTGGATGATGTTTTTTTAATTTTTAAATTTTTGCATTTATTTTTGAATTTTGTAAACACGGGATGGGTTCGAATGGATAGGGAATTGACTTTTTTTTATCTCTATTTTTTGGCCTGTCCTAACCCGTTCAATCTTAAAATGAAGCCTGGATTTAATGTTTTTTAATTTTTAAATTTTTTTTACATTTATTTGAATTTAACTCGCGGTCGGGTTCAAACGGATGGGAAGAAAATTTTTTTTGTTCTCTGTTTTTCAGCCTGCCCTGACCCGTTTCGTATTGAAATGAAGCCTGGATGATGTTTTTTAATTTTTAAAATTTTTTTGCATTTATTTTTGAATTTTGTAACTCTGGGGCCGGGTTCGAACGGATAGAATGAAATTTTTTTCTTCTCTATTTTTCGGCCTATCCTGACCCGTTTCATATTGAAATGAAGCCTGGATGATGTCTTTTAATTTTTAAAATTTTTTTGCGTTCATTTTTGAATTTTCTAACTCGGGTTGGGTTCGAACGGGTAGGAAGGAAATTTTTTTTGTTCTCTATTTTTCAGCCTGCCCTGACCGTTTTCGTATTGAAATGAAGCCTGGATGATGTTTTTTAATTTTTAAAATTTTTTTGCATTTATTTTTGAATTTTGTAACACGGGACGGGTTCGAACGGATAGGAATGAATTTTTTTTTAATCTCTATTTTTTGGCCTGTCCTAACCCATTCAATCTTAAAAAGAAGCTTGGATAATCTTTTTTAATTTTTAAAATTTTTTTACATTTATTTTTGAATTTTTAAACTCGGGTCGGGTTCAAACGGATAGGAATGAAATTTTTTTTCTTCTCTATTTTTCGGCCTGTCCTGACCCGTTTCATATTGAAATGAAGCCTGGATGATGTTTTTTAGTTTTTAAAATTTTTTCAATTCATTTTGAATTTTCTAAGTCGGGTCGGGTTCGAACGGTTAGGAATAAAATTATTTTTGTTCTCTATTTTGCAGCCTGTCCTGACCCGTTTCGTCTAGAAATTTTGCCTGGATGATATTTTTTAATTTTTAAATTTTTTTTGCATTTATTTTTGAATTTTTTAACTCGGGTCGGGTTCGAACGGATAGGAATGAAAATTTTTTTCTTCTCTATTTTTCGGCCTATCCTAACCTGTTTCATATTGAAATGAAGCCTGGATGATTTTTTTTAATTTTTAAAATTTTTTTGCATTTATTTTTGAATTTTCTAACTCGGGTCGGGTTTGAACGGATAGGGATGAAATTTTTTTTGTTCTCTATTTTCAAGCCTGTCATGACCAGTTTCGTCTTGAAATGAAGCCTGGATGATGTTTTTTCATTTTAAAAATTTTTTTGCATTTATTTTTGAATTTCCTAACTCGGGTCGGGTTCGAACGGATAGGAAGGAACTTTTTTTTGTTCTCTATTTTTCGGCTTTTCCTGGCCCGTTTCATATTGAAATGAAGCCTGGATGATGTTTTTTAATTTTTATAATTTTTTTGCAATTCTTTTTGAATTTTCTAACTCGGGTCGGGTTCGAACGGTTAGGAATGAAATTATTTTTGTTCTCTATTTTTTGGCCTGTCCTAACCCGTTTCATCTTAAAATGAAGCGTGGATAATGTTTTTTAATTTATCCAAATTTTTTTGCATTTATTTTTGAATTTTTTTACTCGGGTCGGGTTCGAACGGATAGAAATGAAATTTTTTTTGTTCTCTATTTTTCGGCTTATCCTGACCCGTTTCATACTGAAATGAAGCCTGGATGATATTTTTTAATTTTTAAAATTTTTTTGCATTCATTTTAGAATTTTCTAACACGGGTCGGGTTCGAACGGATAGGAATGAAATTTTTTTTGTTCTCTATTTTTCGGCCTGTCGTGACCCGTTTCGTCTTGAAATGAACCCTGGACGATGTTTTTTAATTTTAAAAAATTTTTTGCATTTATTTTTGAATTTTCTAACTCGGGTCGGGTTCGAACGGATAGGAATGAAATTTTTTTTGTTCTCTATTTTTCAGCCTATCCTGACCCGTTTCGTCTTGAAATGAACCCTGGATGATGTTTTTTAATTTTAAAAATTTTTTTGCATTTATTTTTGAATTTTCTAACTCGGGTCGGGTTCGAACGGATAGGAATGAAATTTTTTTTCTTCTCTATTTTTCGGCCTATCCTGACCCGTTTCATATTGAAATGAAGCCTGGATGATGTCTTTTAATTTTTAAAATTTTTTTGCGTTCATTTTTGAATTTTCTAACTCGGGTTGGGTTCGAACGGATAGGAAGGAAATTTTTTTTGTTCTCTATTTTTCAGCCTGCCCTGACCGTTTTCGTATTGAAATGAAGCCTGGATGATGTTTTTTAATTTTTAAAATTTTTTTGCATTTATTTTTGAATTTTGTAACACGGGACGGGTTCGAACGGATAGGAATGAATTTTTTTTTAATCTCTATTTTTTGGCCTGTCCTAACCCGTTCAATCTTAAAATGAAGCTTGGATAATCTTTTTTAATTTTTAAAATTTTTTTACATTTATTTTTGAATTTTTAAACTCGGGTCGGGTTCAAACGGATAGGAATGAAATTTTTTTTCTTCTCTATTTTTCGGCCTGTCCTGACCCGTTTCATATTGAAATGAAGCCTGGATGATGTTTTTTAGTTTTTAAAATTTTTTCAATTCATTTTGAATTTTCTAAGTCGGGTCGGGTTCGAACGGTTAGGAATGAAATTATTTTTGTTCTCTATTTTGCAGCCTGTCCTGACCCGTTTCGTCTGGAAATTTTGCCTGGATGATATTTTTTAATTTTGAAAATTTTTTTGCATTTATTTTTGAATTTTTTAACTCGGGTCGGGTTCGAACGGATAGGAATGAAAATTTTTTTCTTCTCTATTTTTCGGCCTATCCTAACCTGTTTCATATTGAAATGAAGCCTGGATGATTTTTTTTAATTTTTAAAATTTTTTTTTTTTTTTAATTTTCTAACTCGGGTCGGGTTCGAACGGATAGGGATGAAATTTTTTTTGTTCTCTATTTTGAAGCCTGTCATGACCAGTTTCGTCTTGAAATGAAGCCTGGATGATGTTTTTTCATTTTAAAAATTTTTTTGCATTTATTTTTGAATTTCCTAACTCGGGTCGGGTTCGAACGGATAGGAAGGAACTTTTTTTTGTTCTCTATTTTTCGGCTTTTCCTGGCCCGTTTCATATTGAAATGAAGCCTGGATGATGTTTTTTAATTTTTACAATTTTTTTGCAATTCTTTTTGAATTTTCTAACTCGGGTCGGGTTCGAACGGTTAGGAATGAAATTATTTTTGTTCTCTATTTTTTGGCCTGTCCTAACCCGTTTCATCTTAAAATGAAGCGTGGATAATGTTTTTTAATTTATCCAAATTTTTTTGCATTTATTTTTGAATTTTTTTACTCGGGTCGGGTTCGAACGGATAGAAATGAAATTTTTTTTGTTCTCTATTTTTCGGCGTATCCTGACCCGTTTCATACTGAAATGAAGCCTGGATGATATTTTTTAATTTTTAAAATTTTTTTGCATTCATTTTAGAATTTTCTAACACGGGTCGGGTTCGAACGGATAGGAATGAAATTTTTTTTGTTCTCTATTTTTCGGCCTGTCGTGACCCGTTTCGTCTTGAAATGAACCCTGGATGATGTTTTTTAATTTTAAAAAATTTTTTGCATTTATTTTTGAATTTTCTAACTCGGGTCGGTTAGAACGGATAGGAATGAAATTTTTTTTTGTTCTCTATTTTCAGCCTATCCTGACCTCGTTCGTCTTGGAAATGAAACCCTGATGATTTTTTAATTTTAAAAATTTTTTTTACATTTATTTTTTGAATTTTCTACTCGGGTCGGGTTCGAACGGATCGGAATGGAAATTTTTCTTCTCTATTTTTCGGCCTATCCTGACCCGTTTCATATTGAAATGAAGCCTGGATGATGTCTTTTAATTTTTAAAATTTTTTTGCGTTCATTTTTGAATTTTCTAACTCGGGTTGGGTTCGAACGGATAGGAATGAATTTTTTTTTAATCTCTATTTTTTAGCCTGTCCTAACCCGTTCAATCTTAAAATGAAGCTTGGATAATCTTTTTTAATTTTTAAAATTTTTTTACATTTATTTTTGAATTTTTTAAACTCGGGTCGGGTTCAAACGGATAGGAATGAAATTTTTTTTCTTCTCTATTTTTCGGCCTGTCCTGACCCGTTTCATATTGAAATGAAGCCTGGATGATGTTTTTTAGTTTTTAAAATTTTTTCAATTCATTTTGAATTTTCTAAGTCGGGTCGGGTTCGAACGGTTAGGAATCAAATTATTTTTGTTCTCTATTTTGCAGCCTGTCCTGACCCGTTTCGTCTGGAAATGAAGCCTGGATGATATTTTTCAATTTTTAAAATTTTTTTGCGTTCATTTTTGAATTTTCTAACTCGGGTTGGTTTCGAACGGATAGGAAGGAAATTTTTTTTGTTCTCTATTTTTCAGCCTGCCCTGACCCGTTTCGTATTGAAATGAAGCCTGGATGATGTTTTTCAATTTTTAAAATTTTTTTGCATTTATTTTTGAATTTTGTAACACGGGACGGGTTCGAACGGATAGGAATGACTTTTTTTTTTAATCACTATTTTTTGGCCTGTCCTAACCCGTTCAATCTTAAAATGAAGCCTGGATAATCTTTTTTAATTTTTAAAATTTTTTTACATTTATTTTTGAATTTTTAAACTCGGGTCGGGTTCAAACGGATAGGAATGAAATTTTTTTTCTTCTCTATTTTTCGGCCTGTCCTGACCCGTTTCATATTGAAATGAAGCCTGGATGATGTTTTTTAGTTTTTAAAATTTTTTCAATTCATTTTGAATTTTCTAAGTCGGGTCGGGTTCGAACGGTTAGGAATGAAATTATTTTTGTTCTCTATTTTGCAGCCTGTCCTGACCCGTTTCGTCTGGAAATTTTGCCTGGATGATATTTTTTAATTTTTAAAATTTTTTTGCATTTATTTTTGAATTTTTTAACTCGGGTCGGGTTCGAACGGATAGGAATGAAAATTTTTTTCTTCTCTATTTTTCGGCCTATCCTAACCTGTTTCATATTGAAATGAAGCCTGGATGATTTTTTTTAATTTTTAAAATTTTTTTGCATTTATTTTTGAATTTTCTAACTCGGGTCGGGTTCGAACGGATAGGGATGAAATTTTTTTTGTTCTCTATTTTGAAGCCTGTCATGACCAGTTTCGTCTTGAAATGAAGCCTGGATGATGTTTTTTCATTTTAAAAATTTTTTTGCATTTATTTTTGAATTTCCTAACTCGGGTCGGGTTCGAACGGATAGGAAGGAACTTTTTTTTGTTCTCTATTTTTCGGCTTTTCCTGGTCCGTTTCATATTGAAATGAAGCCTGGATGATGTTTTTTAATTTTTACAATTTTTTTGCAATTCTTTTTGAATTTTCTAACTCGGGTCGGGTTCGAACGGTTAGGAATGAAATTATTTTTGTTCTCTATTTTTTGGCCTGTCCTAACCCGTTTCATCTTAAAATGAAGCCTGGATAATGTTTTTTAATTTATCAAAATTTTTTTGCATTTATTTTTGAATTTTTTTACTCGGGTCGGGTTCGAACAGATAGAAATGAAATTTTTTTCTTCTCTATTTTTCGGCCTGTCCTGACCCGTTTCCTATTGAAATGAAGCCTGGATGATATTTTTTAATTTTTAAAATTTTTTTGCATTCATTTTTGAATTTTCTAACACGGGTCGGGTTCGAACGGATAGGAATGAAATTTTTTTGTTCTCTATTTTTCGGCCTGTCGTGACCCGTTTCGTCTTGAAATGAACCCTGGATGATGTTTTTTAATTTTAAAAATTTTTTTGCATTCATTTTTGAATTTTCTAACACGGGTCGGGTTCGAACGGATAGGAAATGAAATTTTTTTGTTCTCTATTTTTCGGCCTGTCCTGACCCGTTTCCTTTGAAATGAAGCCTGGATGATATTTTTTAATTTTTAAAATTTTTTTGCATTCATTTTTGAATTTTGTAACACGGGTCGGGTTCGAACGGATAGGAATGAAATTTTTTTTGTTCTCCATTTTTCAGCCTATCCTGACCCGTTTCGTCTTTAAATGAAGCCTGGATGATGTTTTTTAATTTCTAAAATTTTTATGCATTTATTTTTGAATTTTTTTACTCGGGTCGGGTTCGAACGGATAGGAATGAAATTTTTTTTCTTCTCTATTTTTCGGCCTATCCTGACCCGTTTCATATTGAAATGAAGCCTGGATGATGTCTTTTAATTTTTAAAATTTTTTTGCGTTCATTTTTGAATTTTCTAACTCGGGTTGGGTTCGAACGGATAGGAAGGAAATTTTTTTTGTTCTTTATTTTTCAGCCTGCCCTGACCGTTTTCGTATTGAAATGAAGCCTGGATGATGTTTTTTAATTTTTAAAATTTTTTTGCATTTATTTTTGAATTTTGTAACACGGGACGGGTTCGAACGGATAGGAATGAATTTTTTTTTAATCTCTATTTTTTGGCCTCTCCTAACCCGTTCAATCTTAAAATGAAGCTTGGATAATCTTTTTTAATTTTTAAAATTTTTTTACATTTATTTTTTAATTTTTAAACTCGGGTCGGGTTCAAACGGATAGGAATGAAATTTTTTTGCTTCTCTATTTTTCGGCCTGTCCTGACCCGTTTCATATTGAAATGAAGCCTGGATGATGTTTTTTAGTTTTTAAAATTTTTTCAATTCATTTTGAATTTTCTAAGTCGGGTCGGGTTCGAACGGTTAGGAATGAAATTATTTTTGTTCTCTATTTTGCAGCCTGTCCTGACCCGTTTCGTCTGGAAATGAAGCCTGGATGATATTTTTCAATTTTTAAAATTTTTTTGCGTTCATTTTTGAATTTTCTAACTCGGGTTGGTTTCGAACGGATAGGAAGGAAATTTTTTTTGTTCTCTATTTTTCAGCCTGCCCTGACCCGTTTCGTATTGAAATGAAGCCTGGATGATGTTTTTTAATTTTTAAAATTTTTTTGCATTTATTTTTGAATTTTGTAACACGGGACGGGTTCGAACGGATAGGAATGACTTTTTTTTTAATCTCTTTTTTAGCCTGTCCTGACCCGTTCAATCTTAAAATGAAGCCTGGATAATGTTTTTTAATTTTTAAAATTTTTTTACATTTATTTTTGAATTTTTTAACTCAGGTCGGGTTCAAACGGATAGGAATGAAATTTTTTTTCTTCTCTATTTTTCGACCTGTCCTGACCCGTTTCATATTGAAATGAAGGCTGGATGATGTTTTTTAATTTTTAAAATTTTTTTGCATTTCTTTTTTAATTTTCTAACTCGGGTCGGGTTCGAACGGTTAGGAATGAAATTATTTTTTTGCTTTATTTGCAGCCTGTCTGACGTTTCGTCTGGAAATGAAGCCTGGATGAATATTTTTTATATTTTAAAATTTTTTTGCATTTATTTGAATTTTTAACTCGGGTCGGGTTTGAATCTGATAGAATGGAAATTTTTTTCTTCTCTATTTTTCGGTATCCTATAACTGTGGGGTTTCATATTGAAATGAAGCCTGGATGTTTTTTTAGTTTTTAATATTTTTTCAATTCTTTTTGAATTTTCTAACTCGGGTCGGGTTCGAACGGTTAGGAATGAAATTATTTTTGTTCTCTATTTTGCAGCCTGTCCTGATCCGTTTCGTCTTGAAATGAAGCCTGGATGATGTTTTTTAATTTTTAAATTTTTTTTGCATTTATTTTTTGAATTCCCTAACTCGGGTCGGGTTTGAACGGATAGGAAGGAATTTTTTTTTTCTCTATTTTGTTTGCTTTTCCTGACCCGTTTCATATTTGAAATGAAGCCTGGATGATGATTTTTAATTTTTACAATTTTGCAATTTCTTTTCTTGAATTTTTCTACTCGGTCGGGTTCGAACGGTTAGGAATGAAATTATTTTTGTTCTCTATTTTTTGGCCTGTCCTAACCCGTTTCATCTTAAAATGAAGCCTGGATAATGTTTTTTAATTTATAAAAATTTTTTTGCATTTATTTTTGAATTTTTTTACTCGGGTCCGGTTCGAACGGATAGAAATGAAATTTTTTTTCTTCTCTATTTTTCGGCCTGTCCTGACCCGTTTCCAATTGAAATGAAGCCTGGATGATATTTTTTAATTTTTAAAATTTTTTTGCATTATTTTTGAATTTTCTACACGGGTCGGGTTCGAACGGATAGGAATGAAATTTTTTTGTTCTCTATTTTTCGGCCTATCTGACCCGTTTCGTTTGAAATGAACCCTGGATAATGTTTTTTAATTTTAAAATTTTTTTGCATTTATTTTTGAATTTTCTAACTCGGGTCGGGTTCGAACGGATAGGAATGAAATTTTTTTTGTTCTCTATTTTTCAGCTTATCCTGACCCGTTTCGTCTTTAAATGAAGCCTGGATGATGTTTTTTAATTTCTAAAATTTTTATGCATTTATTTTTGAATTTTTTTACTCGGGTCGGGTTCGAACGGATAGGAATGAAAATTTTTTTCTTCTCTATTTTTCGGCCTATCCTAACCTGTTTCATATTGAAATGAAGCCTGGATGATTTTTTTTAATTTTTAAAATTTTTTTGCATTTATTTTTGAATTTTCTAACTCGGGTCGGGTTCGAACGGATAGAAATGAAATTTTTTTTGTTCTCTATTTTGCAGCCTGTCATGACCCGTTTCGTCTTGAAATGAAGCCTGGATGATGTTTTTCATTTTAAAAATTTTTTTGCATTTATTTTTGAATTTCCTAACTCGGGTCGGGTTCGAACGGATAGGAAGGAACTTTTTTTTGTTCTCTATTTTTCGGCTTTTCCTGGCCCGTTTCATATTGAAATGAAGCCTGGATGATGTTTTTTAATTTTTACAATTTTTTTGCAATTCTTTTTGAATTTTCTAACTCGGGTCGGGTTCGAACGGTTAGGAATGAAATTTTTTTTGTTCTCTATTTGGCAGCCTGTCCTGACCCCGTTTCGTCGGAATGAAGCTGATGATATTTTTTAATTTTTAAAATTTTTTTGCTTTAATTTTGAATTTTTAACTCGGGTCGGGTTTTCGAGGATAGGAATGAAAATATTTTTTTCTTTCTATTTTTCGGCCTATCTACCTGTTTCATATTGAAATGAACCCGG
>NW_022155308.1:0-11387 GCF_001633185.2 Quercus lobata | reverse complement strand
AAATGCAAAAAAATTTTAAAAATTAAAAAACATCATCCAGGCTTCATTTCAAGACAAAACGGGTCAGGACAAGCCAAAAAATAGAGAAGAAAAAAAATTTCATTCCTATCCGTCGAACCCGACCCGAGTTACAAAATTCAAAATTAAATGCAAAAAAATTTTAAAAATTAAAAAATATCATCCAGGATTCATTTCAAGATGAAACGGGTCAGGGCAGGCCGAAAAATAGAGAACAAAAAAAATTTCATTCCTATCCGTTCGAACCCGACCCGAGTTAAAAAATTCAAAAATAAATGCGAATAAATTTTAAAAATTAAAAAACCTCATCCAGGCTTCATTTCAAGATGAAACGGTTAGGACAAGCCAAAAAAATATGAGAAGAAAAAAAATTTCATTCCTATCCGTTCGAAACCCGAACCCGAGTTTACAAAATTCAAAAATAAATGCAAAAAAATTTAAAAATTAAAAAAACATCATCCAGACTTCCATTCAGATGAACGGTCAGGGATAGGCCGAAAAATAGAGAAGAAAAAAAATTTCATTCCTATCCGTCCGAACCCGACCGAGTCACAAAATTAAAAAATCAAATGCAAAAAAAAATTTTAAAAATTAAAAAAACATCATCTAGGCTTATTTCAAGAGGAGACGGATCAGGACAGTTTAAAAAAAAAAGGGAACAAAAAAAATTTCATTTCCTAATCCGGTCGAACCCGACCCGAGTTAAAAAATCAAAAATAAATGCAAAAAAATTTTAAAAATTGAAAAACATCATCCAGGCTTCATTTCAAGATGTAACGGGTCAGGACTGGCCGAAAAATAGAGACGAAAAAAAATTTCATTCCCATCCGTTCGAACCCGGCCCGAGTTAAAAAATTCAAAAATAAATGCAAAAAATTTTAAAAATTAAAAAATATCATCCAGGCTCCATTTCAAGATGAAACGGATAAGAATAGGCTGAAAAATAGAGAAGAAAAAAATTTTCATTCCTATCCGTTCGAACCCGACCCGAGTTACAAAATTCAAAAATAAAAGCAAAAAAATTTTAAAAATTAAAAAACATCATCCAGGCTTTATTTGAATATGAAACGGGTCAGGACAGGCCGAAAAATAGAGAACAAAAAAAATTTCATTCCTATAAATTCAAAAATGAAGGTAAAAAAATTTTAAAAATTAAAAAACATCATCCAGGCTTCATTTCATGACGAAACGGGTCAGCACAAGCCAAAAAATAGAGAAGAAAAAAATTTTCATTCCTATCCGTTCGAACCCGACCCGAGTTACAAAATTCAAAAATAAATGCAAAAAAATTTTAAAAATTAAAAAACATCATCCAGGCTTCATTTCAAGATGAAACGAGTCAGGACAGGCTGAAAAATAGAGAACAAAAAAAATTTCATTCCTATCCGTTTGAACCCGTCTCGAGGTACAAAATTCAAAAATGAAGGTAAAAAAATTTTAAAAATTAAAAAACATCATCCAGGCTTCATTTCAAGACGAAACGGGTCAGGGCAGGCCGAAGAATAGAGAACAAAAAAAATTTCATTCCTATCCGTTTGAACCCGTCCCGAGTTACGAAATTCAAATATTTAGGCAGAAAAATTTTAAAAATTAAAAAACATCATCCAGGCTTCATTTCATGATGAAACGGGTCAGGACAAGCCAAAAAATAGAGAAGAAAAAAATTTTCATTCCTATCCGTTCGAACCCGACCCGAGTTACAAAATTTAAAAATAAATGCAAAAAAATTTTAAAAATTGAAAAACATCATCCAGGCTTCATTTCAAGATGTAACGGGTCAGGACAGGCCGAAAAATAGAGAACAAAAAAAATTTCATTCCTATCCGTTCGAACCCGTCTCGAGTTACAAAATTCAAAAATGAAGGTAAAAAAATTTTAAAAATTAAAAAACATCATCCAAGCTTCATTTCATGATGAAACGGGTCAGGACAAGCCAAAAAATAGAGAAGAAAAAAAATTTCATTCCTATCCGTTCGAACCCGACCCGAGTCACAAAATTCAAAAATAAATGCAAAAAAATTTTAAAAATTAAAAAACATCATCTAGGCTTGATTTCAAGAGGAGACGGGTATGAATAGGCCCAAAAATAGAGAAGAAAAAAAAAATCTTTCCTTTCCGTTCGAACCCGACCCGAGATAAAAAATTCAAAAATAAATGCAAAAAAATTTTAAAAATTAAAAAACCTTATCCAGGCATCATTTCAAGATGAAACGGGTAAGAATAGGCCGAAAAATAGAGAAGAAAAAAAATTTCATTCCTATCCGTTCGAACCCGACCCGAGTTAAAAAATTCAAAAATAAATGCAAAAACATTTTAAAAATTAAAAAACACCATCCGGGCTTCATTTCAAGATGAAACGGGTCAGGACAGGCTGAAAAATAGAGAACAAAAAAAATTCATTCCTATCCGTTTGAACCCGTCTCGAGTTACAAAATTCAAAAATGAAGGTAAGAAAATTTTAAAAATTAAAAAACATCATCCAGGCTTCATTTCAAGACGAAACGGGTCAGGGCAGGCCGAAGAATAGAGAACAAAAAAAATTTCATTCCTATCCGTTTGAACCCGTCCCGAGTTACAAAATTCAAATATTTAGGTAGAAAAATTTTAAAAATTAAAAAACATCATCCAGGCTTCATTTCATGACGAAACGGGTCAGGACAAGCCAAAAAATAGAGAAGAAAAAAATTTTCATTCCTATCCGTTCGAACCCGACCCGAGTTACAAAATTCAAAAATAAATGCAAAAAAATTTTAAAAATTAAAAAACATCATCCAGCTTCATTTCAAGATGAAACGGGTCAGGACAGGCTGAAAAATAGAGAACAAAAAAAATTTCATTCCTATCCGTTTGAACCCGTCTCGAGTTACAAAATTAAAAAATGAAGGTAAAAAAATTTTAAAAATTAAAAAACATCATCCAGGCTTCATTTCAAGACAAAACGGGTTAGGACAAGCCAAAAAATAGAGAAGAAAAAAAATTTTCATTCCTATCCGTTCGAACCCGACCCGAGTTACAAAATTCAAAAATAAATGCAAAAAAATTTTAAAAATTAAAAAACATCATCCAGGCTTCATTTCAAGATGAAACGGGTCAGGACAGGCTGAAAAATAGAGAACAAAAATAATTCATTCCTATCCGTTTGAACCCGTCTCGAGTTACAAAATTAAAAAATGAAGGTAAATAAATTTTAAAAATTAAAAAACATCATCCAGGCTTCATTTCAAGACAAAACGGGTTCAGGACAAGCCAAAAAATAGAGAAGAAAAAAAATTTCATTCCTATCCGTTCGAACCCGACCCGAGTTACAAAATTCAAAAATAAATGCAAAAAAAATTTTAAAAATTAAAAAACATCATCCAGACTTCATTTCAAGATGAAACGGGTCAGGATAGGCCGAAAAATAGAGAAGAAAAAAAATTTCATTCCTATCCGTCCGAACCCGACCCGAGTAAAAAATTCAAAAATAAATGCAAAAAAATTTTAAAAATTAAAAAACATCATCCAGGCTCCATTTCAAGATGAAACGGATAAGAATAGGCTGAAAAATAGAGAAGAAAAAAATTTTCATTCCTATCCGTTCGAACCCGACCCGAGTTACAAAATTCAAAAATAAAAGCAAAAAAATTTTAAAAATTAAAAAACATCATCCAGGCTTTATTTGAATATGAAACGGGTCAGGACAGGCCGAAAAATAGAGAACAAAAAAAATTTCATTCCTATAAATTCAAAAATGAAGGTAAAAAAATTTTAAAAATTAAAAAACATCATCCAGGCTTCATTTCATGACGAAACGGGTCAGCACAAGCCAAAAAATAGAGAAGAAAAAAATTTTCATTCCTATCCGTTCGAACCCGACCCGAGTTACAAAATTCAAAAATAAATGCAAAAAAATTTTAAAAATTAAAAAACATCATCCAGGCTTCATTTCAAGATGAAACGAGTCAGGACAGGCTGAAAAATAGAGAACAAAAAAAATTTCATTCCTATCCGTTTGAACCCGTCTCGAGGTACAAAATTCAAAAATGAAGGTAAAAAAATTTTAAAAATTAAAAAACATCATCCAGGCTTCATTTCAAGACGAAACGGGTCAGGGCAGGCCGAAGAATAGAGAACAAAAAAAATTTCATTCCTATCCGTTTGAACCCGTCCCGAGTTACGAAATTCAAATATTTAGGCAGAAAAATTTTAAAAATTAAAAAACATCATCCAGGCTTCATTTCATGATGAAACGGGTCAGGACAAGCCAAAAAATAGAGAAGAAAAAAATTTTCATTCCTATCCGTTCGAACCCGACCCGAGTTACAAAATTTAAAAATAAATGCAAAAAAATTTTAAAAATTGAAAAACATCATCCAGGCTTCATTTCAAGATGTAACGGGTCAGGACAGGCCGAAAAATAGAGAACAAAAAAAATTTCATTCCTATCCGTTCGAACCCGTCTCGAGTTACAAAATTCAAAAATGAAGGTAAAAAAATTTTAAAAATTAAAAAACATCATCCAAGCTTCATTTCATGATGAAACGGGTCAGGACAAGCCAAAAAATAGAGAAGAAAAAAAATTTCATTCCTATCCGTTCGAACCCGACCCGAGTCACAAAATTCAAAAATAAATGCAAAAAAATTTTAAAAATTAAAAAACATCATCTAGGCTTGATTTCAAGAGGAGACGGGTATGAATAGGCCCAAAAATAGAGAAGAAAAAAAAAATCTTTCCTTTCCGTTCGAACCCGACCCGAGATAAAAAATTCAAAAATAAATGCAAAAAAATTTTAAAAATTAAAAAACCTTATCCAGGCATCATTTCAAGATGAAACGGGTAAGAATAGGCCGAAAAATAGAGAAGAAAAAAAATTTCATTCCTATCCGTTCGAACCCGACCCGAGTTAAAAAATTCAAAAATAAATGCAAAAACATTTTAAAAATTAAAAAACACCATCCGGGCTTCATTTCAAGATGAAACGGGTCAGGACAGGCTGAAAAATAGAGAACAAAAAAAATTCATTCCTATCCGTTTGAACCCGTCTCGAGTTACAAAATTCAAAAATGAAGGTAAGAAAATTTTAAAAATTAAAAAACATCATCCAGGCTTCATTTCAAGACGAAACGGGTCAGGGCAGGCCGAAGAATAGAGAACAAAAAAAATTTCATTCCTATCCGTTTGAACCCGTCCCGAGTTACAAAATTCAAATATTTAGGTAGAAAAATTTTAAAAATTAAAAAACATCATCCAGGCTTCATTTCATGACGAAACGGGTCAGGACAAGCCAAAAAATAGAGAAGAAAAAAGTTTTCATTCCTATCCGTTCGAACCCGACCCGAGTTACAAAATTCAAAAATAAATGCAAAAAAATTTTAAAAATTGAAAAACATCATCCAGGCTTCATTTCAAGATGTAACGGGTCAGGACTGGCCGAAAAATAGAGAACAAAAAAAATTTCATTCCTATCCGTTTGAACCCCTCTCGAGTTACAAAATTCAAAAATGAAGGTAAAAAAATTTAAAAAATTAAAAAACATTATCCAGGCTTCATTTCATGACGAAACGGGTCAGGACAGGCCAAAAAATTGAGAAGAAAAAAATTTTCATTCCTATCCGTTCGAACCCGACCCGAGTTACAAAATTCAAAAATAAATGCAAAAAAATTTTAAAAATTAAAAAACATCATCCATGCTTTATTTCAAGATGAAACGGGTCAGGACAGGCCGAAAAATAGAGAACAAAAAAAATTTCATTCCTATCCGTTTGAACCCGTCTCGAGTTACAAAATTCAAAAATGAAGGTAAAAAAATTTTAAAAATTAAAAAACATCATCCAGACTTCATTTCAAGATAAAACGGGTTACGATAGGCCAAAAAATAGAGAAGAAAAAAATTTTCATTCCTATCCGTTCGAACCCGACCCGAGCTACAAAATTCAAAAATAAATGCAAAAAAATTTTAAAAATTAAAAAACATCATCCAGGCTTCATTTCAAGATGCAACGGGTCAGGACAGACCGAAAAATAGAGAACAAAAAAAATTTCATTCCTATCCGTTTGAACCCGTCTCGAGTTACAAAATTAAAAAATGAAGGTAAAAAAATTTTAAAAATTAAAAAACATCATCCAGGCTTCATTTCAAGACAAAACGGGTCAGGACAAGCCAAAAAATAGAGAAGAAAAAAAATTTCATTCCTATCCGTTCGAACCCGACCCGAGTTACAAAATTCAAAAATAAATGCAAAAAAATTTTAAAAATTAAAAAACATCATCCAGACTTCATTTCAAGATGAAACGGGTCAGGATAGGCCGAAAAATAGAGAAGAAAAAAAATTTCATTCCTATCCGTCCGAACCCGACCCGAGTCACAAAATTAAAAAATAAATGCAAAAAAATTTTAAAAATTAAAAAACATCATCTAGGCTTGATTTCAAGAGGAGACGGATCAGGACAGTAAAAAAAAAAGGGAACAAAAAAAATTTCATTCCTATCCGGTCGAACCCGACCCGAGTTAAAAAATTCAAAAATAAATGCAAAAAAATTTTAAAAATTAAAAAACATCATCCAGGCTTCATTTCAAGATAAAACGGGTTAGGATAGGCCGAAAAATAGAGAAGAAAAAAAATTTCATTCCTATCCGTTCGAACCCGGCCCGAGTTAAAAAATTCAAAAATAAATGCAAAAAATTTTAAAAATTAAAAAATATCATCCAGGCTCCATTTCGAGATGAAACGGATAAGAATAGGCTGAAAAATAGAGAAGAAAAAAATTTTCATTCCTATCCGTTCGAACCCGACCCGAGTTACAAAATTCAAAAATAAAAGCAAAAAAATTTTAAAAATTAAAAAACATCATCCAGGCTTCATTTCAAGATGAAAAGGGTCAGGACAGGCTGAAAAATAGAGAACAAAAAAAATTTCATTCCTATCCGTTTGAACCCGTCTCGAGTTACAAAATTCAAAAATGAAGGTAAAAAAATTTTAAAAATTAAAAAACATCATCCAGGCTTCATTTCAAGACGAAACGGGTCAGGGCAGGCCGAAGAATAGAGAACAAAAAAAATTTCATTCCTATCCGTTTGAACCCGTCCCGAGTTACAAAATTCAAAAATAAATGCAAAAAATTTTAAAAATTTAAAAAACATCATCCAGGCTTCATTTCAAGATGAAACGGGTCAGGACAGGCCGAAAAATAGAGAACAAAAAAAATTTCATTTCTATCCGTTTGAACCCGTCTCGAGTTACAAAATTCAAAAATGAAGGTAAAAAAATTTTAAAAATTAAAAAACATCATCCAGGCTTCATTTCATGACGAGACGGGTCAGGACAAGCCAAAAAATAGGGAAGAAAAAAATTTTCATTCCTATCCGTTCGAACTCGACCCGAGTTACAAAATTCAAAAATAAATGAAAAAAAATTTTAAAAATTGAAAAATATCATCCAGGCTTCATTTCAAGATGAAACGGGTCAGGACAGGCCGAAAAATAGAGAGGAAAAAAAATTTCATTCCTATCCGTTCGAACCCGGCCCGAGTTAAAAAATTCAAAAATAAATGCAAAAAACTTTTAAAAATTAAAAAACATCATCTAGGCTTGATTTCAAGAGGAGACGGGTAAGAATAGGCCCAAAAATAGAGAAGAAAAAAAAAATCTTTCCTTTCCGTTCGAACCCAACCTGAGATAAAAAATTCAAAAATAAATGCAAAAAAATTTTAAAAATTAAAAAACCTTATCCAGGCATCATTTCAAGATGAAACGGGAAAGAATAGGCCGAAAAATAGAGAAGAAAAAAAATTTCATTCCTATCCGTTCGAACCCGACCCGAGTTAAAAAATTCAAAAATAAATGCAAAAACAATTTAAAAATTAAAAAACATCATCCGGGCTTCATTTCAAGATGAAACGGGTCAGGATAGGCCGAAAAATAGAGAAGAAAAAAAATTTTGTGCCTCTCCGTTCGAACCCGACCCGAGTTACAAAATTCAAAAATAATTGCAAAAAAATTTTAAAAATTAAAAAACATCATCCAGGCTTCATTTCAAGATGAAACGGGTCTAGGCCGAAAAATAGAGAAGAAAAAAAATTTCATTCCTATCCGTTCGAACTCGACTCGAGTTATAAAATTCAAAAATAAATGCAAAAAAATTTTAAAAATTTAAAAAGATCGCCCGAATTTCATTTCAATATTAAACGGGTCAGGATAGAACGAAAAATAAAGAAGAAAAAGAATTTCATTCCTATACGTTCGAACCCGACCCAAGTTAAAAAATTCAAAAATAAATGCAAAAAAATTTTCAAAATTAAAAAACATCATCCAGGCTTCATTTGAATATGAAATGGGTCAGGAGAAGCCAAAAATTAAAGAAGAAAAAAAATTTCATTCCTATCCGTTCGAACTCGACCCGAGTTACACAATTCAAAAATAAATGCAAAAAAATTTTAAAAATTAAAAAACATCATCCAGGCTTCATTTCAAAATGAAACGGGTCAGGATAGGCCGAAAAATAGAGAAGCAAAAAAATTTCATTCCTATCCGTTCGAACCCGACCCGAGTTACAAAATTCAAAAACAAATGCAAAAAAATATCATCCAGGCTTCATTTCAAGATGAAACGGGTCAGGATAGGCCGAAAAATAGAGAAGCAAAAAAAATTTCATTCCTATCCGTTCGAACCCGACCCGAGTTACAAAATTAAAAAATAAATGCAAAAAAATTTTTAAAAATTAAAAAACATCATCCAGGCTTCATTTCAATATGAAACGGGTCAGGACAGGCCAAAAAATAGAGAACAAAAAAAATTTCATTCCTATCCGTTCGAACCCGACCCGAGTTAAAAAATTCAAAAATAAATGCAAAAAAATTTTAAAAATTAAAAAACATCATCCAGGCTTCATTTCAATATGAAACGGGTCAGGACAGGCCGAAAAATAGAGAACAAAAAAAATTTCATTCCTATTCGTTTGAACCCGTCTCGAGTTACAAAATTCAAAAATGAAGGTAAAAAAATTTTAAAAATTAAAAAACATCATCCAGGCTTCATTTCATGACGAAACGGGTCAGCACAAGCCAAAAAATAGAGAAGAAAAAAATTTTCATTCCTATCCGTTCGAACCCGACCCGAGTTACAAAATTCAAAAATAAATGCAAAAAAATTTTAAAAATTAAAAAACATCATCCCGGCTTCATTTCAAGATGAAACGAGTCAGGACAGGCTGAAAAATAGAGAACAAAAAAAATTTCATTCCTATCCGTTTGAACCCGTCTCGAGGTACAAAATTCAAAAATGAAGGTAAAAAAATTTTAAAAATTAAAAAACATCATCCAGGCTTCATTTCTAGACGAAACGGGTCTGGGCAGGCCGAAGAATAGAGAACAAAAAAAATTTCATTCCTATCCGTTTGAACCCGTCCCGAGTTACGAAATTCAAATATTTAGGCAGAAAAATTTTAAAAATTAAAAAACATCATCCAGGCTTCATTTCATGACGAAACGGGTCAGGACAAGCCAAAAAATAGAGAAGAAAAAAATTTTCATTCCTATCCGTTCGAACCCGACCCGAGTTACAAAATTCAAAAATAAATGCAAAAAAATTTTAAAAATTGAAAAACATCATCCAGGCTTCATTTCAAGATGTAACGGGTCAGGACAGGCGGAAAAATTAGAGAACAAAAAAAATTTCATTCCTATTCGTTTGAACCCGTCCCGAGTTACGAAATTCAAATATTTAGGCAGAAAAATTTTAAAAATTAAAAAACATCATCCAGGCTTCATTTCATGACGAAACGGGTCAGGACAAGCCAAAAAATAGAGAAGAAAAAAATTTTCATTCCTATCCGTTCGAACCGAGTCACAAAATTCAAAAATAAATGCCCAAAAATTTTAAAAATTAAAAAACATCATCTAGGCTTGATTTCAGAGGATAACGGGTATGGATAGGCCCAAAAATAGAGAAAGAAAAAAAAATCTTTCCTTTCCGTTCGAACCCGACCCGAGATTAAAAAATTCAAAATAAATGTCAAAAAATTTTAAAAATAAAAAAACCTCTATCCAGGCATCATTTCAGATGAAACGGGTAAGAATAGGCCGCAAAAATAGAGAAGAAAAAAAATTTCATTTCCTATCGTTTCGAACCCGACCCGAGTTAAAAAATTCAAAAATAAATGCAAAAACATTTTAAAAATTAAAAAACATCATCCGGGCTTCATTTCAAGTTGAAACGGGTCAGGACAGGCTGAAAAAAATAGAGAACAAAATAATTCATTCCTATCCGTTTTTGAACCCGTCTCGAGTTACAAAATTCAAAAATGAAGGTAAGAAAATTTTAAAAATTAAAAAACATCATCCAGGCTTCATTTCAAGACGAAACGGGTCAGGGCAGGCCGAAGAATAGAGAACAAAAAAAATTTCATTCCCATCCGTTTGAACCCGTCCCGAGTTACAAAATTCAAATATTTAGGCAGAAAAATTTTAAAAATTAAAAAACATCATCCAGGCTTCATTTCACGACGAAACGGGTCAGGACAAGCCAAAAAATAGAGAAGAAAAAAATTTTCATTCCTATCCGTTCGAACCCGACCCGAGTTACAAAATTAAAAAATAAATGCAAAAAAATTTTAAAAATTGAAAAACATCATCCAGGCTTCATTTCAAGATGTAATGGGTCAGGACTGGCCGAAAAATAGAGAACAAAAAAAATTTCATTCCCATCCGTTCGAACCCGGCCCGAGTTAAAAAATTCAAAAATAAATGCAAAAAATTTTAAAAATTAAAAAATATCATCCAGGCTCCATTTCAAGATGAAACGGATAAGAATAGGCTGAAAAATAGAGAAGAAAAAAATTTTCATTCCTATCCGTTCGAACCCGACCCGAGTTACAAAATTCAAAAATAAAAGCAAAAAAATTTTAAAAATTAAAAAAATCATCCAGGCTTCATTTCAAGATGAAACGGGTCAGGACAGGCTAAAAAATAGAGAACAAAAAAAATTTCATTCCTATCCGTTTGAACCCGTCTTGAGTTACAAAATTCAAAAATGAAGGTAAAAAAATTTTAAAAATTAAAAAACATCATACAGGCTTCATTTCAAGACGAAACGGGTCAGGGCAGGCCGAAGAATAGAGAACAAAAAAAATTTCATTCGCATCCGTTTGAACCCGTCCCGAGTTACAAAATTCAAAAATAAATGCAAAAAAATTTTAAAAATTTAAAAAACATCATCCAGGCTTCATTTCAAGATGAAACGGGTCAGGACAGGCCGAAAAATAGAGAACAAAAAAAATTTCATTTCTATCCGTTTGAACCCGTCTCGAGTTACAAAATTCAAAAATGAAGGTAAAAAAATTTTAAAAATTAAAAAACATCATCCAGGCTTCATTTCAAGACGAAACGGGTCAGG
>NW_022155307.1:0-11423 GCF_001633185.2 Quercus lobata | reverse complement strand
ATATGAAACGGGTCAGGATAGGCTGAAAAATAGAGAAGAAAAAAAATTTCATTCCTATCCGTTCGAACCCGACCCGAGTTAAAAAATTCAAAAATAAATGCATAAAAATTTTAAAAATTAAAAAGCATTATCCAGGCTTCATTTCAAGACGAAACGGGTCAGGACAGGCTGCAAAATAGAGAAGGAACATAATTTCATTCCTAACCGTTCGAACCCGACCCGAGTTAGAAAATTCAAAAATAAATGCAAAAAAATTTTAAAAATTAAAAAACATCGTCCAGACTTCATTTCAATATGAAACGGGTCAGGATAGGCCGAAAAAAAGAGAAGAAAAAAAATTTCATTCCTATCCGTTCGAACCCGACCCGAGTTAAAAAATTCAAATATAAATGCATAAAAATTTTAAAAATTAAAAAACATTATCCAGGCTTCATTTCAAGACGAAACGGGTCAGGACAGGATGCAAAATAGAGAAGAAACATAATTTCATTCCTAACCGTTCGAACCCGACCCGAGTTAGAAAATTCAAAAATAAATGCAAAAAAAATTTTAAAAATTAAAAACATCACCAGACCTTATTTCAAGACGAAACGGGTCAGGACAGGCTGCAAAATAGAGAACAAAAATAATTTCATACCTAACCGTTCGAACCCGACCCGCGTTAGAAAATTCAAAAATAAATGCAAAAAAATTTTAAAAATTAAAAAACATCATCCAGGCTTCATTTCAAGACGAAACGGGTCAGGACAGACTGCAAAGTAGAGAACAAAAATAATTTCATTCCTATCCGTTCGAACCCGACCTGAGTTAGAAAATTCAATAATAAATGCTAAAAAATTATAAAAATTAAAATACATCATCCAGGCTTCATTTCAATATAAAACGGGTCAGGATAGGCTGAAAAATAAAGAAGAAAAAAAATTTCATTCCTATCCGTTCGAACCCGACCCGAGTTAAAAAATTCAAAAAATAAATGCAAAAAAATTTTAAAAATTAAAAAACATCATCCAAGCTTCATTTCAAGACGAAACGGGTCAGGACAGGCTGCAAAATAGAGAACGAAAATAATTTCATTCCTAACCGTTCGAACCCGACCCGAGTTAGAAAATTCAAAAAGAATTGCAACAAAATTTTAAAAATTAAAAAACATCATCCAGGCTTCATTTCAATATGAAACGGGTCAAGACAGGCCAAAAAATAGAGAAGAAAAAAATTTTCATTCCTATCCGTTCGAACCCGACCCGAGTTAAAAAATTCAAGAATAAATGCAAAAAAATTTTAATAATTAAAAAACATTATCCGGGGTACATTTTAAGATGAAACGGGTTAGGACAGGCCAAAAAATAGAGATTTAAAAAAATTTCATTCCTATCCGTTCGAACCCGACCCGCGTTAGAAAATTCAAAAATAAATGCAAAAAAATTTTAAAAATTATAAAACATCATCCAGGCTTCATTTCAATACGAAACGGGTCAGGGCAGGCTGAAAAATCGGGAACAAAAAAAATTTCCTCCCTATCCGTTCGAACCCGACCCGAGTTAAAAAATTCAAAAAATAAATGCAAAAAAATTTTAAAAATTAAAAAACATCATCCAAGCTTCATTTCAAGACGAAACGGGTCAGGACAGGCTGCAAAATAGAGAACGAAAATAATTTCATTCCTAACCGTTCGAACCCGACCCGAGTTAGAAAATTCAAAAAGAATTGCAACAAAATTTTAAAAATTAAAAAACATCATCCAGGCTTCATTTCAATATGAAACGGGTCGGATAGGCGAAAAAAGAGAAGAAAAAAAATTTCATTCCTATCCGTTCGAAACCCGACCCGAGTTAAAAAATAAAAATAAATGCATAAAAATTTTAAAAATTAAAAAATCATTATCCAGGCTTAATTTCAAGACGAAACGGGTCAGGACAGGCTGCAAAATAGAAGAAACATAATTTCATTCCTACCGTTCGAACCCGACCCGTTAGAAAATTCAAAAATAAATGCAAAAATTTTAAAAATTAAAAAACATCGTCCAGGCTTCATTTCAATATGAAACGGGTCAGGATAGGCTGAAAAAAAGAGAAGAAAAAAAATTTCATTCCTATCCGTTCGAACCCGACCCGAGTTAAAAAATTCAAAAATAAATGCAAAAAAATTTTAAAAATTAAAAAACATCATCCAGGCTTCATTTCAAGACGAAACGGGTCAGGACAGGCTACAAAATAGAGAACAAAAATAATTTCATACCTAACCGTTCGAACCCGACCTACGTTAGAAAATTCAAAAATAAATGCAAAAAAATTTTAAAAATTAAAAAACATCATCCAGGCTTCATTTCAAGACGAAACGGGTCAGGGCAGGCCACAAAATAGAGAACAAAAATAATTTCATTCCTAACCGTTCGAACCCGACCCGAGTTAGAAAATTCAAAAAGAATTGCAAAAAAATTTAAAAAATTAAAAAACATTATCCAGGCTACATTTCAAGACGAAACGGGTCAGGACAGGCCGAAAAATAGAGAAAATAAAAATTTGATTCCTATCGGTTCGAACCCGACCCGAGTTAGAAAATTCAAAAATGAATGCAAAAAAATTTTAAAAATTAAAAAACATCATCCAGGCTACATTTCAAGGCGAAACGGGTCAGGACAGGTCGAAAAATAGAGAACAAAAAAAATTTCATTCCTATCCGTTTGAACCGACCCGAGTTAGAAAATTCAAAAATAAATGCAAAAAAATTTTAAAAATTAAAAACATTATCCAGGCTCCATTTATATATGAAACGGGTCAGGATAGGCTGAAAAATAGAGAAGAAAAAAAATTTCATTCCTATCCGTTCGAACCCGACCCGAGTTAAAAAATTCAAAAATAAATGCATAAAAATTTTAAAAATTAAAAAACATTATCCAGGCTTCATTTCAAGACGAAACGGGTCAGGACAGGCTGCAAAATAGAGAAGGAACATAATTTCATTCCTAACCGTTCGAACCCGACCCGAGTTAGAAAATTCAAAAATAAATGCAAAAAAATTTTAAAAATTAAAAAACATCGTCCAGGCTTCATTTCAATATGAAACGGGTCAGGATAGGCCGAAAAAAAGAGAAGAAAAAAAATTTCATTCCTATCCGTTCGAACCCGACCCGAGTTAAAAAATTCAAAAATAAATGCATAAAAATTTTAAAAATTAAAAAACATTATCCAGGCTTCATTTCAAGACGAAACGGGTCAGGACAGGCTGCAAAATAGAGAAGAAACATAATTTCATTCCTAACCGTTCGAACCCGACCCGAGTTAGAAAATTCAAAAATAAATGCAAAAAAATTTTAAAAATTAAAAAACATCGTCCAGGCTTCATTTCAATATGAAACGGGTCAGGATAGGCTGAAAAAAAGTGAAGAAAAAAAATTTCATTCCTATCCGTTCGAACCCGACCCGTGTTAAAAAATTCAAAAATAAATGCATAAAAATTTTAAAAATTAAAAAACATTATCCAGGCTTCATTTCAAGACGAAACGGGTCAGGACACTCTGCAAAATAGAGAAGAAACATAATTTCATTCCTAACCGTTCGAACCCGACCCGAGTTAAAAAATTCAAAAATAAATGCAAAAAAATTTTAAAAATTAAAAAACATCAACCAGACTTCATTTCAAGACGAAACGGGTCAGGACAGGCTAAAAAATAGAGAACAAAAATAATTTCATACCTAACCGTTCGAACCCGACCCGCGTTAGAAAATTCAAAAATAAATGCAAAAAAATTTTAAAAATTAAAAAACATCATCCAGGCTTCATTTCAAGACGAAACGGGTCAGGACAGACTGCAAAGTAGAGAACAAAAATAATTTCATTCCTATCCGTTCGAACCCGACCTGAGTTAGAAAATTCAATAATAAATGCTAAAAAATTATAAAAATTAAAATACATCATCCAGGCTTCATTTCAATATAAAACGGGTCAGGATAGGCTGAAAAATAAAGAAGAAAAAAAATTTCATTCCTATCCGTTCGAACCCGACCCGAGTTAAAAAATTCAAAAAATAAATGCAAAAAAATTTTAAAAATTAAAAAACATCATCCAAGCTTCATTTCAAGCTTCATAATTCAAACCGTGAAACGGGTTCAAGACAAGGCCAAAAAATAGAGAAGAAAAAAATTTTCATTCCTATCCGTTCGAACCCGACCCGAGTTAAAAAATTCAAGAATAAATGCAAAAAAATTTTAATAATTAAAAAACATTATCCGGGGTACATTTTAAGATGAAACGGGTTAGGACAGGCCAAAAAATAGAGATTTAAAAAAATTTCATTCCTATCCGTTCGAACCCGACCCGCGTTAGAAAATTCAAAAATAAATGCAAAAAAATTTTAAAAATTATAAAATAAATGCAAAAAAATTTTAAAAATTATAAAACATCATCCAGGCTTCATTTCAATACGAAACGGGTCGGGGCAGGCTGAAAAATCGGGAACAAAAAAAATTTCCTCCCTATCCGTTCGAACCCGACCCGAGTTAAAAAATTCAAAAAATAAATGCAAAAAAATTTTAAAAATTAAAAAACATCATCCAAGCTTCATTTCAAGACGAAACGGGTCAGGACAGGCTGCAAAATAGAGAACGAAAATAATTTCATTCCTAACCGTTCGAACCCGACCCGAGTTAGAAAATTCAAAAAGAATTGCAACAAAATTTTAAAAATTAAAAAACATCATCCAGGCTTCATTTCAATATGAAACGGGCAGGATAGGCCGATAAAAAGAGAAGAAAAAAAATTTCATTCCTATCCGTTCGAAACCGACCCGAGTTAAAAAATTCAAAAATAAATGCATAAAAATTTTAAAAATTAAAAATCATTATCAAGGCTTAATTTCAAGACGAAACGGGTCAGGACAGGCTGCAAAATAGGGAAGAAACATAATTTCATTCCTAACCGTTCGAACCAGACCCGAGTTAGAAAATTCAAAAATAAATGCAAAAAAATTTTAAAAATTAAAAAACATCGTCCAGGCTTCATTTCAATATGAAACGGGTTAGGATAGGCTGAAAAAAAGAGAAGAAAAAAAATTTCATTCCTATCCGTTCGAACCCGACCCGAGTTAAAAAATTCAAAAATAAATGCAAAAAAATTTTAAAAATTAAAAAACATCATCCAGGCTTCATTTCAAGACGAAACGGGTCAGGACAGGCTACAAAATAGAGAACAAAAATAATTTCATACCTAACCGTTCGAACCCGACCTACGTTAGAAAATTCAAAAATAAATGCAAAAAAATTTTAAAAATTAAAAAACATCATCCAGGCTTCATTTCAAGACGAAACGGGTCAGGGCAGGCCACAAAATAGAGAACAAAAATAATTTCATTCCTAACCGTTCGAACCCGACCCGAGTTAGAAAATTCAAAAAGAATTGCAAAAAAATTTAAAAAATTAAAAAACATTATCCAGGCTACATTTCAAGACGAAACGGGTCAGGACAGGCCGAAAAATAGAGAAAATAAAAATTTGATTCCTATCGGTTCGAACCCGACCCGAGTTAGAAAATTCAAAAATGAATGCAAAAAAATTTTAAAAATTAAAAAACATCATCCAGGCTACATTTCAAGGCGAAACGGGTCAGGACAGGTCGAAAAATAGAGAACAAAAAAAATTTCATTCCTATCCGTTTGAACCGACCCGAGTTAGAAAATTCAAAAATAAATGCAAAAAAATTTTAAAAATTAAAAACATTATCCAGGCTCCATTTATATATGAAACGGGTCAGGATAGGCTGAAAAATAGAGAAGAAAAAAAATTTCATTCCTATCCGTTCGAACCCGACCCGAGTTAAAAAATTCAAAAATAAATGCATAAAAATTTTAAAAATTAAAAAGCATTATCCAGGCTTCATTTCAAGACGAAACGGGTCAGGACAGGCTGCAAAATAGAGAAGGAACATAATTTCATTCCTAACCGTTCGAACCCGACCCGAGTTAGAAAATTCAAAAATAAATGCAAAAAAATTTTAAAAATTAAAAAACATCGTCCAGACTTCATTTCAATATGAAACGGGTCAGGATAGGCCGAAAAAAAGAGAAGAAAAAAAATTTCATTCCTATCCGTTCGAACCCGACCCGAGTTAAAAAATTCAAATATAAATGCATAAAAATTTTAAAAATTAAAAAACATTATCCAGGCTTCATTTCAAGACGAAACGGGTCAGGACAGGATGCAAAATAGAGAAGAAACATAATTTCATTCCTAACCGTTCGAACCCGACCCGAGTTAGAAAATTCAAAAATAAATGCAAAAAAATTTTAAAAATTAAAAAACATCGTCCAGGCTTCATTTCAATATGAAACGGGTCAGGATAGGCTGAAAAAAAGTGAAGAAAAAAAATTTCATTCCTATCCGTTCGAACCCGACCCGTGTTAAAAAATTCAAAAATAAATGCATAAAAATTTTAAAAATTAAAAAACATTATCCAGGCTTCATTTCAAGACGAAACGGGTCAGGACAGGCTGCAAATAGAGAAGAAACATAATTTCATTCCTAACCGTTCGAACCCGACCCGAGTTAAAAAATTCAAAAATAAATGCAAAAAAATTTTAAAAATTAAAAAACATCAACCAGACTTCATTTCAAGACGAAACGGGTCAGGACAGGCTAAAAAATAGAGAACAAAAATAATTTCATACCTAACCGTTCGAACCCGACCCGCGTTAGAAAATTCAAAAATAAATGCAAAAAAATTTTAAAAATTAAAAAACATCATCCAGGCTTCATTTCAAGACGAAACGGGTCAGGACAGACTGCAAAGTAGAGAACAAAAATAATTTCATTCCTATCCGTTCGAACCCGACCTGAGTTAGAAAATTCAATAATAAATGCGAAAAAATTATAAAAATTAAAATACATCATCCAGGCTTCATTTCAATATAAAACTCATTCCTAACCGTTCGAGCTCCCGACCCGAGTTTAGAAAATTCAAAAAGAATTGCAACAAAAATTTTAAAAATAAAAACATCATCCAGGCTTCATTTTTCATATGAAACGGGTCAAGACAAGGCCAAAAAATAGAGAAGAAAAAAAATTTTTCATTCCTATCCGTTCGAACCCGACCCGAGTTAAAAAATTCAAGAATAAATGCAAAAAAATTTTAATAATTAAAAAACATTATCCGGGGTACATTTTAAGATGAAACGGGTTAGGACAGGCCAAAAAATAGAGATTAAAAAAAATTTCATTCCTATCCGTTCGAACCCGACCCGCGTTAGAAAATTCAAAAATAAATGCAAAAAAATTTTAAAAATTATAAAACATCATCCAGGCTTCATTTCAATATAAAACGGGTCAGGAAGGCTGAAAAATAAAGAAGAAAAAAAATTTCATTCCTATCCGTTCGAACCCGACCCGAGTTAAAAAATTCAAAAAATAAATGCAAAAAAATTTTAAAAATTAAAAAACATCATCCAAGCTTCATTTCAAGACGAAACGGGTCAGGACAGGCTGCAAAATAGAGAACGAAAATAATTTCATTCCTAACCGTTCGAACCCGACCCGAGTTAGAAAATTCAAAAAGAATTGCAACAAAATTTTAAAAATTAAAAAACATCATCCAGGCTTCATTTCAATATGAAACGGGTCAAGACAGGCCAAAAAAAAGAGAACAAAAAAAATTTCCTCCCTATCCGTTCGAACCCGACCCGAGTTAAAAAATTCAAAAAATAAATGCAAAAAAATTTTAAAAATTAAAAAACATCATCCAAGCTTCATTTCAAGACGAAACGGGTCAGGACAAGCTGCAAAATAGAGAACGAAAATAATTTCATTCCTAACCGTTCGAACCCGACCCGAGTTAGAAAATTCAAAAAGAATTGCAACAAAATTTTAAAAATTAAAAAACATCATCCAGGCTTCATTTCAATATGAAACGGGTCAGGATAGGCCGAAAAAAAGAGAAGAAAAAAAATTTCATTCCTATCCGTTCGAACCCGACCCGAGTTAAAAAATTCAAAAATAAATGCATAAAAATTTTAAAAATTAAAAATCATTATCCAGTCTTAATTTCAAGACGAAACGGGTCAGGACAGGCTGCAAAATAGAGAAGAAACATAATTTCATTCCTAACCATTCGAACCCGACCCGAGTTAGAAAATTCAAAAATAAATGCAAAAAAATTTTAAAAATTAAAAAACATCGTCCAGGCTTCATTTCAATATAAAACGGGTCAGGATAGGCTGAAAAATAAGGAAGAAAAAAAATTTCATTCCTATCCGTTCGAACCCGACCCGAGTTAAAAAATTCAAAAAATAAGTGCAAAAAAATTTTAAAAATTAAAAAACATCATCCAAGCTTCATTTCAAGACGAAACGGGTCAGGACAGGCTGCAAAATAGAGAACGAAAATAATTTCATTCCTAACCGTTCGAACCCGACCCGAGTTAGAAAATTCAAAAAGAATTGCAACAAAATTTTAAAAATTAAAAAACATCATCCAGGATTCATTTCAATATGAAACGGGTCAAGACAGGCCAATAAATAGAGAAGAAAAAAATTTTCATTCCTATCCGTTCGAACCCGACCCGAGTTAAAAAATTCAAGAATAAATGCAAAAAAATTTTAATAATTAAAAAACAATATCCGGGGTACATTTTAAGATGAAACGGGTTTGGACAGGCCAAAAAATAGAGATTTAAAAAAATTTCATTCCTATCCGTTCGAACCCGACCCGCGTTAGAAAATTCAAAAATAAATGTAAAAAAACTTTAAAAATTATAAAACATCATCCAGGCTTCATTTCAATACGAAACGGGTCAGGGCAGGCTGAAAAATCGGGAACAATAAAAATTTCCTTCCTATCCGTTCGAACCCGACCCGAGTTAGAAAAATTCAAAAAATGATGCAAAAAATTTTAAAAAATTAAAAAACATCATCCAGGCTTCCTTCAAGATGAAAAGGGTCAGGATAGCCGAAAATAGAGAGAAAAAAATTTCATTCCTAATCGTTCGAAGCACCCGAATGCCCGATTAAAAAATTCAAAAAATAATATTGCATAAAATTTTAAAAAAAGTTAAAAAACATTATCCAGGCTTCATTTCAGGACGAAACGGGTCAGGACAGGCTGCAAAATAGAGAAAGAACATAATTTCATTCCTAACCGTTCGAACCCGACCCGAGTTAGAAAATTCAAAAATAAATGCAAAAAATTTTAAAAATTAAAAAACATCATCCAGGCTTCATTTCAATATGAAACGGGTCAGGATAGGCCGAAAAAAAGAGAAGAAAAAAAATTTCATTCTTATCCGTTCGAACCCGACCCGAGTTAAAAAATTCAAAAATAAATGCATAAAAATTTTAAAAATTAAAAATCATTATCCAGGCTTAATTTCAAGACGAAACGGGTCAGGACAGGCTGCAAAATAGAGAAGAAACATAATTTCATTCCTAACCGTTCGAACCCGATCCGAGTTAGAAAATTCAAAAATAAATGCAAAAAAATTTTAAAAATTAAAAACATTATCCAGGCTCCATTTATATATGAAACGGGTCAGGATAGGCTGAAAATTAGAGTAGAAAAAAAATTTCATTCCTATCCGTTCGAACCCGACCCGAGTCAAAAAATTCAAAAATAAATGCATAAAAATTTTAAAAATGAAAAAACATTATCCAGACTTCATTTCAAGACGAAACGGGTCAGGACTGGATGCAAAATAGAGAAGGAACATAATTTCATTCCTAACCGTTCGAACCCGACCCGAGTTAGAAAATTCAAAAATAAATGCAAAAAAATTTTAAAAATTAAAAAACATCGTCCAAGGCAAGCATTTCAAGACGAACGGGTCAGGACAGGATGCAAAAAAGAGAAGGAACATAATTTCATTCCCTAACCGTTCGACACCGAACCCGAGGTGTAGAAATCAAAATAGAATAGCAAAAAAATTATTAAAAATTAAAAAACATCGTCCCAGGTCTTTCAGTTTCAATATAAGACGGGTCAGGATAGGGCTAAAATTAAGAAGAAAAAAATTTCATTCCTATCCGTTCGAAAACGCCCGACCGAGTTAAATTCAAAAAATAGAGAGTGCAAAAAAAATTTTTTTAAAAAATAAAAAAGCATCATCCAAAGCTTCATTTCAGACGAAACGGGTCAGGACAGGCTTGCAAAATAGAGAACGAAAATATTTCATTCCTAACCAGTTCTCGAGACGCCGGACCCGAGTTAGAAATTCAAAAAGAAATTGCAACAATTTTAAAAAGATTAAAATAAACATCATTCCAGGGATTCATTTCAATATGAAACGGGTCAACGACAAGGCCAGTAAATAGGAAAGAAAAAAAAACGAAAAAAAAAATGTTTTTCCCCCCGCATTTCCTTATCCGTTGCGAACCCGACCCCGAGTTTAAAAATTCCAAGAATTAAAGTGGTCAAAAGATTTTAATGAATAAAAACATTATCCGGGGTACAATTTAAGATGAAACGGGTTTGGACAGGCCAAAAAATAGAGATTTAAAAAAATTTCATTCCTATCCGTTCGAACCCGACCCGCGTTAGAAATTTCAAAAATAAATGTAAAAAAATTTTAAAAATTATAAAACATCATCCAGGCTTCATTTCAATACGAAACGGGTCAGGGCAGGCTGAAAAATCGGGAACAATAAAAATTTCCTTCCTATCCGTTTGGAACCCGACCCGAGTTAGAAAATTCAAAAATGAATGCAAAAAAATTTTAAAAATTAAAAAACATCATCCAGGCTTCCTTTCAAGAAGAAAAGGGTCAGGATAGGCGGAAAATAGAGAAGAAAAAAAATTTCATTCTATCCTGTTCGACCAATGGGTTTAACCGATCGAGTTAAAAAAAAATCCAAATAAGGCAATAAAATTTTAAAAATTAAAAAACCTCATCCAGTTCATTTAAGACGAAAGGGTCCAGAAGGCTGAAAAATAGAGAACAAAAAAAATTCATATCTATCCGTTCGACGACCGTGTTAGAAAATTCAAAAATAAAAATGCAAAAAAAATTTAAAAATTAAAACATCACGCGGCTTCATTTACATATGAAAGGGTCAAGATGGCGAAAATAGAGAAAGAAAAAAATTTCATTCTATCGCGTTCGACGTCCGAACCGAGTTAAAAAATTCAAAATAAATGAGAAAAATTTTAAAAATTGAAAAATATATTGGCTTCATTTGCAAAGAGAAACGGGTCCAGGACAGGCTGCAAAATAGAGAACAAAAATAATTTCATTCCTAACCGTTCGAACCCGACCCGACTTAGAAAATTCAAAATGAATTGAAAAAATTTTAAAAACTAAAAAACATCATCCAGGCTTCATTTCAATATGAAACGGGTCAGGACAGGCCGAAAAATAGAGAAGAAAAAAAATTTCATTCTTATCCGTTTGAACCCGACCCGAGTTTAAAAATTAAAAAATAAATGTAAAAAAATTTTAAAAATTAAAAA
>NW_022155306.1:0-11423 GCF_001633185.2 Quercus lobata | reverse complement strand
AAAAATTGAGAACAAAAATAATTTCCTTCCTATCTTTTCAAACCCGACACGTGTTAGAAAATTCAAAAATAAATGCAAAATAATTTTACAAATTGAAAAACATCATCTAGGCTTCATTTCAAGACGAAACGGGTCAGGACAGGCCGAACAATTGAGAACAAAAATAATTCCCTTCCTATCCGTTCGAACCCGACCCGAGCTAGAGAATTCAAAAAATAAATCCAAAAAAATTTTAAAAATTAAAAAACATCATTCAGGCTTCATTTCAAGACAAAACGGGTCAAGACAGGCCGAAAAATTGAGAACAAAAATAATTTCCTTCCTATCCGTTCGAACCCGACCCGAGCTAGAAAATTCAAAAAATAAATGCAAAAAAATTTTAAAAATTAAAAAACATCATCCAGGCTTCATTTGAAGACGAAAAAGATCAGCACAGGCCGAAAAATCGAGGACAAAAAAAATTTCCTTCCTATCTGTTGGAACCCGACACGAGTTAGAAAATTCAAAAATAAATGCAAAAAAATTTTAAAAATTAAAAAACATCATCCAGGCTTCATTTCAAGACGAAACGGGTCAGGACAGGCCGAGAAATTGGGAACAAAAATAATTTCCATCCTATCCGTTCGAACCCGACCCGAGATAGAAAATTCAAAAAATAAATGCAAAAAAATTTTAAAAATTAAAAAACATCATCCAGGCTTCATTTCAAGACGAAACGGGTCAGGACAGGCCAAAAAATTGGGAACAAAAATAATTTCCATCCTATCCGTTCGAACCCGACCCGAGATAGAAAATTCAAAAAATAAATGCAAAAAAATTTTAAAAATTAAAAAACATCATCCAGGCTTCATTTCAAGACGAAACGGGTCAGGACAGGGCAAAAAATTGAGAACAAAAATAATTTCCTTCCTATCCGTTCGAACCCAACCCGAGTTAGAAAATTTAAAAAATAAATGCAAAAAAATTCTAAAAATTAAAAAACATCGTCCAGGGTTCATTTCAAGACCATACGGGCCAGGATATGCCGAAAAATAGAGAACAAAAATAGTTTCCTTCCGACCCGTTCGAACTCGGCCCGAGTTAGAAAATTCGAAAATAAATGCAAAAAAATTTTAAAAATTAAAAAACATCATCCAGGCTTCATTTCAAGACGAAACGGGTCAGGACAGGCCGAAAAATTTAGAACAAAAATAATTTCCTTCCTATCCGTTCGAGCCCGACCCGAGTTAGAAAATTTAAAAAAAATGCAAAATAACTTTAAAAATTAAAAAACATCATCCAGGCTTCATTTAAAGACGAAACGGGTCAGGACAGGCCAAAAAATTGAGAACAAAAATAATTTCCTTCCTATCCGTTCGAACCCGACCTGAATTAGAAAATTAAAAAAAAATACAAAATAATTTTAAAAATTAAAAAACATCATCCAGGCTTCATTTCAAGACAAAACGGGTCAAGACAGGCCGAAAAATCGAGGACGAAAAAAATTTCCTTCCTATCCTTTCAAACCCGACACGAGTTAGAAAATTGAAAAATAAATGCAAAATAATTTTACAAATTAAAAAACATCATCCAGGCTTCATTTCAAGACGAAACGGGTCAGGACAGGCCGAACAATTGAGAACAAAAATAATTTCCTTCCTATCCGTTCGAACCCGACCCGAGCTAGAAAATTCAAAAAATAAATGCAAAAAAATTTTAAAAATTAAAAAACATCATTCAGGCTTCATTTCAAGACGAAACGGGTCTGCACAGGCCGAAAAATCGAGAACAAAAATAATTTCCTTCCCACCCGTTCGAACCCGGGCCAAGTTAGAAAATTCGAAAATAAATGCAAAAAAAATTCTAAAAATTAAAAAACATCATCTAGGGTTCATTTCAAGACCATATGGGCCAGGATAGGCCGAAAAATAGAAAGCAAAATTAATTTCCTTCCTACCCGTTCGAACCCGGCCCGATTTAGAGAATTCAAAAATAAATGCAAAATAATTTTAAAAATTAAAAAACATCATCCAGGCTTCATTTCAAGACGAAACGGGTTAGGACAGGCCGAACAATTGAGAACAAAAATAATTTCCTTCCTATCCGTTCGAACCCGACCCGAGCTAGAAAATTCAAAAAATAAATACAAAGAAATTTTAAAAATTAAAAAACATCATTCAGGCTTCATTTCCAGACGAAACGGGTCAGCACAGGCTGAAAAATCGAGAACAAAAAAAATTTCTTTCCTATCCATTCGGACCCGACACGAGTTAGAAAATTCAAAAAATAAATGCAAAAAAATTTTAAAAATTAAAAAATATCATCCAGGCTTACATTTCAAGACGAAACGGGTCAGGACAGGCCGAAAATTGAGAACCAAAAATAATTTTCCCTTCCTTTCCGTTCGAAACCCGACCCGAGCTAGAAAATTCAAAAAATAAATTGAAAAAAAATTCTAAAAATTAAAAATCATCCAGGCTCCATTTCGAAGACCATACAGGCAGGATAGGCCGAAACAATAGAGAACAAAAATAATTTCCTTCCTTACCCGTTCGAGCCCGACCCGAGTTAGAAAATTTAAAAAAAAATGCCAAATAACTTTTAAAAAATTAAAAAACATCATCCAGGCTTCATATTAAAGACGAAACGGTCAGGACAGGCCAAAAAATTGAGAACAAAAAATAATTCCTTCCTTCGTTCGAACCGAACTGAATAAGAAAATTAAAAAAAAAATACAAAAATAATTTTTAAAAAATTAAAAAACATCATCCAGGCCTTCATTTCAAGAACAAAACGGTCAGAAGGCCCTGAAAAATCGAGAACGAAAAAAATTTCCCTTCCTATCCTTTCAAACCCGACACGAGTTAGAAAATTCAAAAAAAAATGCAAAATAATTTTACAAATTAAAAAACATCATCCAGGCTTCATTTCAAGACGAAACGGGTCAGGACAGGCCGAACAATTGAGAACAAAAATAATTTCCTTCCTATCCGTTCGAACCCGACCCGAGCTAGAAAATTCAAAAAATAAATGCAAAAAAATTTTAAAAATTAAAAAACATCATTCAGGCTTCATTTCAAGAGGAAACGGGTCTGCACAGGCCGAAAAATCGAGAACAAAAATAATTTCCTTCCCACCCGTTCGAACCCGACCCGAGCTAGAAAAAATTCAAAAATAAATGCCAAAAAAATTTTAAAAATTTAAAAAAACATCATTCAGGCTTCATTTCAAGAGGAAACGGGTCTGCACAGGCCGAAAAATCGAGAACAAAAATAATTTCCTTCCCACCCGTTCGAACCCGGGCCGAGTTAGAAAATTCGAAAATAAATGCAAAAAAAATTCTTAAAATTAAAAAACATCATCTAGGGTTCATTTCAAGACCATATGGGCCAGGATAGGCCGAAAAATAGAAAGCAAAATTAATTTCCTTCCTACCCGTTCGAACCCGGCCCGATTTAGAGAATTCAAAAATAAATGCAAAATAATTTTAAAAATTAAAAAACATCATCCAGGCTTCATTTCAAGACGAAACGGGTTAGGACAGGCCGAACAATTGAGAACAAAAATAATTTCCTTCCTATCCGTTCGAACCCGACCCGAGCTAGAAAATTCAAAAAATAAATACAAAGAAATTTTAAAAATTAAAAAACATCATTTAGGCTTCATTTCCAGACGAAACGGGTCAGCACAGGCTGAAAAATCGAGAACAAAAAAAATTTCTTTCCTATCCATTCGGACCCGACACGAGTTAGAAAATTCAAAAAATAAATGCAAAAAAATTTTAAAAATTAAAAAAAATCATCCAGGCTTCATTTCAAGACGAAACGGGTCAGGACAGGCCGAAAAATTGAGAACAAAAATAATTTCCTTCCTATCCGTTCGAACCCGACCCGACCTAGAAAATTCAAAAAATAAATTGAAAAAAAATTCTAAAAATTAAAAAATATCATCCAGGGTCCATTTCAAGACCATACAGGCCAGGATAGGCCGAAAAATAGAGAACAAAAATAATTTCCTTCCCACCCGTTCGAACCCGGCCCGAGTTAGAAAATTCGAAAAAACATGCAAAAAAATTTTAAAAATTAAAAAACATCATCCAGGCTTCATTTCAAGACAAAACGGGTCTGGACACACCAAAAAATTGAGAACAAAAATAATTTCCTTCCTACCCTTTCGAACCCGGGCCGAGTTAGAAAATTCGAAAATAAATGCAAAAAAATTCTAAAAAATAAAAAATATCATCCAGGGTTCATTTCATGACCATACGGGCCAGGATAGGCCGAAGAATAGAGAACAAAAATAATTTCCTTCCTACCCGTTCGAACCCGGCCCGAGTTTGAAAATTCGAAAATAAATGCAAAAAAATTTTAAAAATTAAAAAACATCATCCAGGCTTCATTTCAAGACGAAACGGTTCAGGACAGACCGAAAAATTGATAACAAAAATAATTTCCTTCCTACCCGTTCGAACCCGGGCCGAGTTAGAAAATTCGAAAATAAATGCAAAAAAAATTCTAAAAATTAAAAAACATCATCCAGGATTCATTTCAAGACCATACGGGCCAGGATAGGCCGAAAAATAGAGAGCAAAATTAATTTCCTTCCTAACCGTTCGGACCCGGCCCGAGTTAGAAAATTCTAAAATGAATGCAAAATAATTATAAAAATGAAAAAACATCATCCAGGCTTCATTTCAAGACGAAACGGGTCAGGACAGGCCGAAAAATTGAGAACAAAAATAATTTCCTTCCTATCTTTTCAAACCCGACACGTGTTAGAAAATTCAAAAATAAATGCAAAATAATTTTACAAATTGCAAAACATCATCTAGGCTTCATTTCAAGACGAAACGGGTCAGGACAGGCCGAACAATTGAGAACAAAAATAATTCCCTTCCTATCCGTTCGAACCCGACCCGAGCTAGAAAATTCAAAAAATAAATCCAAAAAAATTTTAAAAATTAAAAAACATCATTCAGGCTTCATTTCAAGACAAAACGGGTCAAGACAGGCCGAACAATTGAGAACAAAAATAATTCCCTTCCTATCCGTTCGAACCCGACCCGAGCTAGAAAATTCAAAAAATAAATCCAAAAAAATTTTAAAAATTAAAAAACATCATCCAGGCTTCATTTCAAGACGAAACGGGTCTAGGAACCACCCAACAATTGAGAACCAAAAATTAATTTCCTTCCTATCCGTTCGAACCCGACCCGAGCTAGAAAATTCAAAAAATAAATGCAAGAGAATTTTAAAATTAAAAAGCATCATCCAGGCTTCATTTCAAGACGAAAAAGATCGGCACATCCCGAAAAATCAGGACAAAAAAAATTTTCTTTGCTCTGTATGCGTATATCCCTACACGAGTTGAGAAATCAAAAAATAAATCCAAAAAAATTTTAAAAATTAAAAAACATCATCCAGGCTTCATTTCAAGAAGAAAAGGGTCAGGACAGCCCGAAAAATTGAGAACAAAAATAATTTCCTTCCTATCCGTTCGAACCCGACCCGAGCTAGAAAATTCAAAAAATAAATCCAAAAAAATTTTAAAAATTAAAAAACATCATTCAGGCTTCATTTCAAGACGAAATGGGTCAGGACAGGCCGAACAATTGAGAACAAAAATAATTTCCTTCCTATCCGTTCGAACCCGACCCGAGCTAGAAAATTCAAAAAATAAATGCAAAAAAATTTTAAAATTAAAAGCATCATCCAGGCTACATTTCAAGACGAAAAAGATCGGCACAGGCCGAAAAATCGAGGACAAAAAAAATTTTCTTCCTATCTGTTGGAACCCGACACGAGTTAGAAAATTCAAAAATAAATGCAAAAAAATTTTAAAAATTAAAAAACATCATCCAGGCTTCATTTCAAGAAGAAAAGGGTCAGGACAGCCCGAAAAATTGAGAACAAAAATAATTTCCTTCCTATCCGTTCGAACCCGACCCGAGCTAGAAAATTCAAAAAATAAATCCAAAAAAATTTTAAAAATTAAAAAACATCATTCAGGCTTCATTTCAAGACGAAACGGGTCAGGACAGGCCCAACAATTGAGAACAAAAATAATTTCCTTCCTATCCGTTCGAACCCGACCCGAGCTAGAAAATTCAAAAAATAAATGCAAAAAAATTTTAAAAATTAAAAGCATCATCCAGGCTTCATTTCAAGATGAAACGGGTCATGACAGGGCGAAAAATTGAGAACAAAATATTAATTCCTTCCTACCCGTTCGAACCCGGCCCGAGTTCGGAAAAATCTAAAATAAATGCAAAAAAATTTTAAAAATTAAAAAACATTCATCCAGGCTTCACTTTCAAGACGAAACGGTCAGGACAGGCCGAAAAAATGGAGAAAAAAATAATTTCCTGCCTACCCGTCGTTGGAAACCCGGGCCGAGTTAGAAAATTTCAAAAAATAAATGCAAAAAAATATTAAAAATTAAAAACATTTCAACCAGGGCTTAATTTCAAGACGAAACGGGTCAAGCACAGACCGGAAAAATCGAGAACAAAAAAAATTTCTCTATCCGTTCGAACTCGACACGGAGTTTAGAAATTCAAAAAAAAAATTGAAAAAAAATTCTAAAAATTAAAAAATATCATTCATGGTCCATTTCAAGACCATACAGGCCAGGATAGGCCGAAAAATAGAGAAAAATAATTTCCTTCCTACCCGTTCGAACCCGGCCCGAGTTAGAAAATTCGAAAATACATGCAAAAAAATTTTAAAAATTAAAAAACATCATCCAGGCTTCATTTCAAGACAAAACGGGTCAGGACACACCGAAAAATTGAGAACAAAAATAATTTCCGTCCTACCCGTTCGAACCCGGGCCGAGTTAGAAAATTCGAAAATAAATGCAAAAAAATTCTAAAAAATAAAAAATATCATCCGGGGTTCATTTCATGACCATACGGGCCAGGATAGGCCGAAAAATAGAGAACAAAAATAATTTCCTTCCTACCCGTTCGAACCCGGCCCGAGTTAGAAAATTCGAAAATTAATGCAAAAAAATTTTAAAAATTAAAAAACATCATCCAGGCTTCATTTCAAGACCCAACGGTTCAGGAAAGACCGAAAAATTGATAACAAAAATAATTCCCTTCCTAACCGTTCGAACCCGGGCCGAGTTAGAAAATTCGAAAATAAATGCAAAAAAAATTCTAAAAATTAAAAAAAATCATTCAGGCTTCATTACAAGACGAAACGGGTCAGGACAGGCCGAAAAATTGAGAACAAAAATAATTTCCTTCCTATCCTTTCGAACCCGACCCGAGCTAGAAAATTCAAAAAATAAATGCAAAAAAATTTTAAAAATTAAAAAACATCATCCAGGCTTCATTTCAAGAAGAAAAGGGTCAGGATAGCCCGAAAAATTGAGAACAAAAATAATTTCCTTCCTATCCGTTCGAACCCGACCCGAGCTAGAAAATTCAAAAAATAAATGCAAAAAAATTTTAAAAATTGAAAAACATCATCCAGGTTTCATTTCAAGACCATACGGGCCAGGATAGGCCGAAAAATAGAGAACAAAAATAATTTCCTTCCTACCCGCTCGAAACCGGCCCGAGTTCGAAAATTCAAAAATAAATGCAAAAAAATTTTAAAAATTAAAAAACATCATCCAGGCTTCATTTCAAAACGAAACGGGTAAGGACAGGCCGAAAAATTGAGAACAAAAATAATTTCCTTCCTATCCGTTCGAACCCGACCCGATCTAGAAAATTCAAAAAATAAATGCAAAAAAATTTTAAAAATTAAAAAACATCATCCAGGCTTCATTTGAAGACGAAAAAGATCAGCACAGGCCGAAAAATCGAGGACAAAAAAAATTTCCTTCCTATCTGTTGGAACCCGACACGAGTTAGAAAATTCAAAAATAAATGCAAAAAAATTTTAAAAATTAAAAAACATCATCCAGGCTTCATTTCAAGACGAAACGGGTCAGGACAGGCCGAAAAATTGAGAACAAAAATAATTTCCTTCCTATCCGTTCGAACCCGACCCGAGATAGAAAATTCAAAAAATAAATGCAAAAAAATTTTAAAAATTAAAAAACATCATCCAGGCTTCATTTCAAGACGAAACGGGTCAGGACAGGGCAAAAAATTGAGAACAAAAATAATTTCCTTCCTATCCGTTCGAACCCAACCCGAGTTAGAAAATTTAAAAAATAAATGCAAAAAAATTCTAAAAATTAAAAAACATCATCCAGGGTTCATTTCAAGACCATACGGGCCAGGATATGCCGAAAAATAGAGAACAAAAATAGTTTCCTTCCGACCCGTTCGAACTCGGCCCGAGTTAGAAAATTCGAAAATAAATGCAAAAAAATTTTAAAAATTAAAAAACATCATCCAGGCTTCATTTCAAGACGAAACGGGTCAGGACAGGCCGAAAAATTTAGAACAAAAATAATTTCCTTACTATCCGTTCGAGCCCGACCCGAGTTAGAAAATTTTAAAAAAATGCAAAATAACTTTAAAAATTAAAAAACATCATCCAGGCTTCATTTAAAGACGAAACGGGTCAGGACAGGCCAAAAAATTGAGAACAAAAATAATTTCCTTCCTATCCGTTCGAACCCGACCTGAATTAGAAAATTAAAAAAAAATACAAAATAATTTTAAAAATTAAAAAACATCATCCAGGCTTCATTTCAAGACAAAACGGGTCAAGACAGGCCGAAAAATCGAGAACGAAAAAAATTTCCTTCCTATCCTTTCAAACCCGACACGAGTTAGAAAATTCAAAAATAAATGCAAAATAATTTTACAAATTAAAAAACATCATCCAGGCTTCATTTCAAGACGAAACGGGTCTGCACAGGCCGAAAAATCGAGAACAAAAATAATTTCCTTCCCACCCGTTCGAACCCGGGCCGAGTTAGAAAATTCGAAAATAAATGCAAAAAAAATTCTAAAAATTAAAAAACATCATCTAGGGTTCATTTCAAGACCATATGGGCCAGGATAGGCCGAAAAATAGAAAGCAAAATTAATTTCCTTCCTACCCGTTCGAACCCGGCCCGATTTAGAAAATTCAAAAATAAATGCAAAATAATTTTAAAAATTAAAAAACATCATCCAGGCTTCATTTCAAGACGAAACGGGTTAGGACAGGCTGAACAATTGAGAACAAAAATAATTTCCTTCCTATCCGTTCGAACCCGACCCGAGCTAGAAAATTCAAAAAATAAATACAAATAAATTTTAAAAATTAAAAAACATCATTCAGGCTTCATTTCCAGACGAAACGGGTCAGCACAGGCTGAAAAATCGAGAACAAAAAAAATTTCCTTCCTATCCATTCGAACCCGACACGAGTTAGAAAATTCAAAAAATAAATGCAAAAAAATTTTAAAAATTAAAAAATATCATCCAGGGTCCATTTCAAGACCATACAGGCCAGGATAGGCCGAAAAATAGAGAACAAAAATAATTTCCTTCCTACCCGTTCGAACCCGGCCCGAGTTAGAAAATTCGAAAAAACATGCAAAAAAATTTTAAAAATTGAAAAACATCATCCAGGCTTCATTTGAAGACAAAACGGGTCTGGACACAACGAAAAATTGAGAACAAAAATAATTTCCTTCCTACCCTTTCGAACCCGGGCCGAGTTAGAAAATTCGAAAATAAATGCAAAAAAATCTAAAAAACAAAAAATATCATCCAGGGTTCATTTCATGACCATACGGGCCAGGATAGCCCGAAAAATAGAGAACAAAAATAATTTCCTTCCTACCCGTTCGAACCCGGCCCGAGTTAGAAAATTCTAAAATGAATGCAAAATAATTATAAAAATGAAAAAACATCATCCAGGCTTCATTTCAAGACGAAACGGGTCAGGACAGGCCGAAAAATTGAGAACAAAAATAATTTCCTTCCTATCTTTTCAAACCCGACACGTGTTAGAAAATTCAAAAATAAATGCAAAATAATTTTACAAATTGAAAAACATCATCCAGGCTTCATTTCAAGACGAAACGGGTCAGGACAGGCCGAACAATTGAGAACAAAAATAATTTCCTTCCTCTCCGTTCGAACCCGACCCGAGCTAGAAAATTCAAAAAAATAAATCCAAAAAAAATTTTAAAAATTAAAAAAACATCATTCAGGCTTCATTTCAAGACGAACACGGGTCAGGACAGCCAACAATTTGAGAACAAAAAATAATTTCCTTTCTATCCGTTCGAAACCACCCGAGCTAGAAAATCAAAAAATAAATTGAAAAAAAAATTCTAAAAATTAAAAATATCATTCATGTCCATTTCAAGACCATACAGGCCAGGATAGGCCGAAAAATAGAGAAAAATAATTTCCTTCCTACCCGTTCGAACCCGGCCCGAGTTAAAAAATTCGAAAATACATGCAAAAAAATTTTAAAAATTAAAAAAAATCATCCAGGCTTCATTTCAAGACAAAACGGGTCAGGACACACCGAAAAATTGAGAACAAAAAGAATTTCCTTCCTACCCGTTCGAACCCGGGCCGAGTTAGAAAATTCGAAAATAAATGCAAAAAAATTCTAAAAAATAAAAAATATCATCCGGGGTTCATTTCATGACCATACGGGCCAGGATAGGCCGAAAAATAGAGAACAAAAATAATTTCCTTCCTACCCGTTCGAACCCGGCCCGAGTTAGAAAATTCGAAAATTAATGCAAAAAAATTTTAAAAATTAAAAAACATCATCCAGGCTTCATTTCAAGACCCAACGGTTCAGGAAAGACCGAAAAATTGATAACAAAAATAATTCCCTTCCTAACCGTTCGAACCCGGGCCGAGTTAGAAAATTCGAAAATAAATGCAAAAAAAATTCTAAAAATTAAAAAAAATCATTCAGGCTTCATTACAAGACGAAACGGGTCAGGACAGGCCGAAAAATTGAGAACAAAAATAATTTCCTTCCTATCCTTTCGAACCCGACCCGAGCTAGAAAATTCAAAAAATAAATGCAAAAAAATTTTAAAAATTAAAAAACATCATCCAGGCTTCATTTCAAGAAGAAAAGGGTCAGGATAGCCCGAAAAATTGAGAACAAAAATAATTTCCTTCCTATCCGTTCGAACCCGACCCGAGCTAGAAAATTCAAAAAATAAATGCAAAAAAATTTTAAAAATTAAAAAACATCATCCAGGCTTCATTTCAAACCATACGGCCAGGATAGGCCGAAAATAGAGAACAAAAATAATTTCCTTCCTACCCGTTCGAACCCAGCCCGAGTTAGAAAATTCTAAAACAAATGCAAAAAAATTTTAAAAATTGAAAAACATCATCCAGGCTTCATTTCAAGACGAAACGAGTCAGGACAGACCGAAAAATTGAGAACAAAAATAATTTCCTTCCTACCTGTTCGAACCTGACCCGAGCAAGAAAATTCAAAAAATAAATGCAAAAAAAATTTTGAAAAATAAAAAACATCATTCAGGGTTCATTTCAAGAC
>NW_022155305.1:0-11432 GCF_001633185.2 Quercus lobata | reverse complement strand
GCCGAAAAATAGAGAACAAAAAAAAAATTCATTCCTATTCGTTCAATCCCGACCCGACTTAGAAAATTCAAAAATAAATGCAAAAAAATTTTAAAAATTAAAAAACATCATCCAGGCTTCATTTCATGATGATACGGGTTAGGAAAGATCGAAAAATAGAGAATAAAAAAAATTTCATTCCTATCCGTTCAATCCCGACCCGAGTTAGAAAATTCAAAAATAAATGCAAGAAAATTCTAAAAATTACAAAACATCATCCGGGCTTCATTTCAAGACGAAAAGGGGTCAGGACAGGCCGTAAATCAGAGGAATAAAAAAAATTCCTTCTACCGTTCCGAACCCGACCGAGTGAGAAATTCAAATCATATAAATGCAAAAAATTTTAAAAATCTTGAAAACATTCATCCAGGCTTCATCTTCAAGACGAAACGAGGCCAGGCAGGCCGAATAGAGAACAAAAAAATAAATTTACTTCCTATCCGTTCGAAACCGACCGAGTTAGAAAATTCAAAAATAGTCAAAAAAAATTCTAAAATTAAAAAACATAATCCAGGCTTCTTTCAGACAAAACGGTCTGACAGGTCGAAAAAAAAATAGAGAAACAAAAAAATTTTAATTTTCTTCCTATCGTCGAACCCGGACCCGATGTTTAGAAAATTCGAACAATTAAATGCAAAAAAATTTTAAAAATCAAAAAATACCAAGAGGCTTTTCATTTACAAGACGAACCGGGGCCAAGACAGGCGAAAATTAGGAACAAAAACAATTTCCTTCCTATCCGTTCGAACCCGACCCGAGTTAGAAAATCTAAATAAAAATGCAAAAAATTTCATTCAGGCTTCATTTCAAGACGAAACGGGTCAAGACAGGCCGAAAAATAGAGAACAAAAAGAATTTCCTTCCCATCCGTTCGAACCCGACACGGGTTAGAGAATTCAAATATAAATGCAAAAAAATTCTAAAAATTAAAAAACATCATCCAGGTTTCATTTCAAGACGAAACGGGTGAAGACAAGCCGAAAAATAGAGGAAAAAAAAATTTTTTTCTATCCGTTCGAACCCACCCCGAGTTAGAAAATTCAAAAATAAATGCGAAAAAATTTTAAAAATTAAAAAACTTCATCCAGGCTTCTTTACAAGACGAAACAGGTCAGGGCAGGCCGAAAAATAGAGAACAAAAAAAATTTCCTTCCTATCCGTTCGAACCCGACCCGAGTTAGAAAATTTAAATATAAATGCAAAAGAATTTTAAAAATTAAAAAACATCATCCAGGCTTCATTTCAAGACGAAACGGGCCAAGACAGGCCGAAAAATGGGGAAAAAAAATAATTTCCTTCCTATCCGTTCGAACCCGACCCAGGTTAGAAAATTAAAAAATTAAGGCAAAAAAATTCTAATAATTAAAAAACATCATCTAGGTTTCATTTCAAGACGAAATGGGTGAAGACAAGCCGAAAAATAGAGAAGAAAAAAAAATTTCTTCCTATCCGTTCGAACCCGACCCTAGTTAGAAAATTCAAATATAATTGCAAAAAAATTCTAAAAATTAAAAAACAACATCCAGGCTTCATTTTAAGACGAAACGGGTCCGGACAGGCCGAAAAATAGAGAACAAAAAAAATTTCCTTCCTATCCGATCGAACCCGACCCGAGTTACAGATTTCAAAAATAAATTCAAAAAAATTCTAAAAATTAAAAAACATCATCCAGGCTTCATTTCAAGACGAAACGGGTCAGGACAGGTTGAAAAATAGAGAACAAAAATAATTTCCTTCCTATCCGTTCGAACCCGACCCGAGTTAGAAAATTCAAAAATAAATGCAAAAAAATTTTAAAAATTAAAAAACATCATCCAAGCTTCATTACAAGACGAAACGGGTCAGGACAGGCCGTAAAATAGAGAATAAAAAAAATTTCCTTCCTACCCGTCCGAACCCGACCCGAGTGAGAAAATTCAAATATAAATGCAAAAAAATTTTAAAAATTAGAAAAACATCATCCAGGCTTCATTTCAAGACGAAACGGGCCAAGGCAGGCCGAAAAATAGAGAACAAAAATAATTTACTTCCTATCCGTTCGAACCCGACCCGAGTTAGAAAATTTAAATATAAATGCAAAAGAATTTTAAAAATTAAAAAACATCATCCAGGCTTCATTTCAAGACGAAACGGGCCAAGACAGGCCGAAAAATAGAGAAAAAAAATAATTTCCTTCCTATCCGTTCGAACCCGACCCAGGTTAGAAAATTAAAAAATTAAGGCAAAAAAATTCTAAAAATTAAAAAACATCATCTAGGTTTCATTTCAAGACGAAATGGGGGAAGACAAGCCGAAAAATAGAGAAGAAAAAAAAATTTCTTCCTATCCGTTCGAACCCGACCCGAGTTAGAAAATTCAAATATAATTGCAAAAAAATTCTAAAAATTAAAAAACAACATCCAGGCTTCATTTTAAGACGAAACGGGTCCGGACAGGCCGAAAAATAGAGAACAAAAAAAATTTCCTTCCTATCCGATCGAACCCGACCCGAGTTACAGATTTCAAAAATAAATTCAAAAAAATTCTAAAAATTAAAAAACATCATCCAGGCTTCATTTCAAGACGAAACGGGTCGGGACAGGTTGAAAAATAGAGAACAAAAAGAATTTCCTTCCTATCCGTTCGAACCCGACACGGGTTAGAGAATTCAAATATAAATGCAAAAAAATTCTAAAAATTAAAAAACATCATCCAGGTTTCATTTCAAGACGAAACGGGTGAAGACAAGCCGAAAAATAGAGGAGAAAAAAAATTTCTTTCTATCCGTTCAAACCCATCCCGAGTTAGAAAATTCAAAAATAAATGCGAAAAAATTTTAAAAATTAAAAAACTTCATCCAGGCTTCTTTACAAGACGAAACAGGTCAGGGCAGGCCGAAAAATAGAAAACAAAAAAAATTTCCTTCCTATCCGTTCGAACCCGACCCGAGTTAGAAAATTTAAATATAAATGCAAAAGAATTTTAAAAATTAAAAAACATCATCCAGGCTTCATTTCAAGACGAAACGGGCCAAGACAGGCCGAAAAATGGGGAAAAAAAATAATTTCCTTCCTATCCGTTCGAACCCGACCCAGGTTAGAAAATTAAAAAATTAAGGCAAAAAAATTCTAATAATTAAAAAACATCATCTAGGTTTCATTTCAAGACGAAATGGGTGAAGACAAGCCGATAAATAGAGAAGAAAAAAAAATTTCTTCCTATCCGTTCGAACCCGACCCTAGTTAGAAAATTCAAATATAATTGCAAAAAAATTCTAAAAATTAAAAAACAACATCCAGGCTTCATTTTAAGACGAAACGGGTCCGGACAGGCCGAAAAATAGAGAACAAAAAAAATTTCCTTCCTATCCGATCGAACCCGACCCGAGTTACAGATTTCAAAAATAAATTCAAAAAAATTCTAAAAATTAAAAAACATCATCCAGGCTTCATTTCAAGACGAAACGGGTCAGGACAGGTTGAAAAATAGAGAACAAAAATAATTTCCTTCCTATCCGTTCGATCCCGACCCGAGTTAGAAAATTCAAAAATAAATGCAAAAAAATTTTAAAAATTAAAAAACATCATCCAAGCTTCATTACAAGACGAAACGGGTCAGGACAGGCCGTAAAATAGAGAATAAAAAAAATTTCCTTCCTACCCGTCCGAACCCGACCCGAGTGAGAAAATTCAAATATAAATGCAAAAAAATTTTAAAAATTAGAAAACATCATCCAGGCTTCATTTCAAGACGAAACGGGCCAAGGCAGGCCGAAAAATAGAGAACAAAAATAATTTACTTCCTATCCGTTCGAAACCGACCCGAGTTAGAAAATTCAAAAATTAAGTCAAAAAAATTCTAAAAATTAAAAAACATCATCCAGGCTTCATTTCAAGACGAAACGGGCCAGACAGGCCGAAAAATAGAGAAAAAAAATAATTTCCTTCCTATCCGTTCGAACCCGACCCAGGTTAGAAAATTAAAAAATTAAGGCAAAAAAATTCTAAAAATTAAAAAACATCATCTAGGTTTCATTTCAAGACGAAATGGGGGAAGACAAGCCGAAAAATAGAGAAGAAAAAAAAATTTCTTCCTATCCGTTCGAACCCGACCCGAGTTAGAAAATTCAAATATAATTGCAAAAAAATTCTAAAAATTAAAAAACAACATCCAGGCTTCATTTTAAGACGAAACGGGTCCGGACAGGCCGAAAAATAGAGAACAAAAAAAATTTCCTTCCTATCCGATCGAACCCGACCCGAGTTACAGATTTCAAAAATAAATTCAAAAAAATTCTAAAAATTAAAAAACATCATCCAGGCTTCATTTCAAGACGAAACGGGTCGGGACAGGTTGAAAAATAGAGAACAAAAAGAATTTCCTTCCTATCCGTTCGAACCCGACACGGGTTAGAGAATTCAAATATAAATGCAAAAAAATTCTAAAAATTAAAAAACATCATCCAGGTTTCATTTCAAGACGAAACGGGTGAAGACAAGCCGAAAAATAGAGGAGAAAAAAAATTTCTTTCTATCCGTTCAAACCCATCCCGAGTTAGAAAATTCAAAAATAAATGCGAAAAAATTTTAAAAATTAAAAAACTTCATCCAGGCTTCTTTACAAGACGAAACAGGTCAGGGCAGGCCGAAAAATAGAGAACAAAAAAAATTTCCTTCCTATCCGTTCGAACCCGACCCGAGTTAGAAAATTTAAATATAAATGCAAAAGAATTTTAAAAATTTAAAAACATCATCCAGGCTTCATTTCAAGACGAAACGGGCCAAGACAGGCCGAAAAATGGGGAAAAAAAATAATTTCCTTCCTATCCGTTCGAACCCGACCCAGGTTAGAAAATTAAAAAATTAAGGCAAAAAAATTCTAATAATTAAAAAACATCATCTAGGTTTCATTTCAAGACGAAATGGGTGAAGACAAGCCGATAAATAGAGAAGAAAAAAAAATTTCTTCCTATCCGTTCGAACCCGACCCGAGTTAGAAAATTCAAATATAATTGCAAAAAAATTCTAAAAATTAGAAAACATCATCCAGGCTTCATTTTAAGACGAAACGGGTCCGGACAGGCCGAAAAATAGAGAACAAAAAAAATTTCCTTCCTATCCGATCGAACCCGACCCGAGTTAGAAAATTTCAAAAATTAATTCAAAATTCTAAAAATTAAAAAACATAATCCAGGCTTCATTTCAAGACAAAACGGGTCATGACAGGTCGAAAAATAGAGAACAAAAAAATAATTTCCTTCCTATCCGTTCGAACCCGACCCGAGTTAGAAAATTCAAAAATAAATGCAAAAAAATTTTAAAAATTAAAAAACATCATCCAAGCTTCATTACAAGACGAAACGGGTCAGGACAGGCCGTAAAATAGAGAATAAAAAAAATTTCCTTCCTACCCGTCCGAACCCGACCCGAGTGAGAAAATTCAAATATAAATGCAAAAAAATTTTAAAAATTAGAAAACATCATCCAGGCTTCATTTCAAGACGAAACGGGCCAAGGCAGGCCGAAAAATAGAGAACAAAAATAATTTACGTCCTATCCGTTCGAAACCGACCCGAGTTAGAAAATTAAAAAATTAAGTCAAAAAAATCCTAAAAATTAGAAAACATTAATCCAGGCTTCATTTCAAGACAAACGGGTCAATGACAGGTCGAAATAGAGAACAAAAAATAATTTTCTTCCTATCCGTTCGAACCCGCACCCGAGTTAAGAAAAATTCGAAAATAAATGCAAAAAAATTTTTTAAAAATCAAAAAACATCATCCGGCTTCATTTCAAGACTAACGGCCAAGGAACAGGCCGAAAAATAAAGAGAACAAAACAATTTCCTTCCTATCCGTTCGAACCCGACCCGAGTTAGAAAATTTAAATAAAAATGCAAAAAAAAATATTAAAAATTAAAAAAATATCATTTCAGGCTCATTTCAAGACGGAAAACGGACCAAGACAGGCCGAAAAATAGAGAACAAAAAGAATTTCCTTTCCTATCCGTTTCGAACCCGACACGGGTTATTAAGAATTCAAATATAAATTGCAAAAAAATTCTAAAAATTAAAAAACATCATCCAGGTTTCATTTCAAGACGAACGGTGAGACAAGCCGAAAAATAGAGGAGAAAAAAAAATTCTTTTATCCGTTCGAAACCATCCCGAGTTAGAAATTCAAAATAAATGCGAAAAAATTTTTAAAAATAAAAACATCAATCCAGCTCTTTACAAGACCAAACGGGTTCAGGGCATGCCGAAAATAGAGAACAAAAAAAATTTCCTTCCTATCCGTTCGAACCCGACCCGAGGTTAGAAAATTTAAATATTAATGCAAAAGAATTTTAAAAATTAAAAAACATCATCCAGGCTTCATTTCAAGACGAAACGGGCCAAGACAGGCCGAAAAATAGAGAAAAAAAATAATTTCCTTCCTATCCGTTCGAACCCGACCCAGGTTAGAAAATTAAAAAATTAAGGCAAAAAAATTCTAAAAATTAAAAAACATCATCTAGGTTTCATTTCAAGACGAAATGGGGGAAGACAAGCCGAAAATTAGAGAGGAAAAACAAATTTCTTCCTATCCGTTCGAACCCGACCCGAGTTAGAAAATTCAAATATAATTCAAAAAATTTCTAAAAATTAAAAAACAACATTCCAGGCTTCATTTTAAGACGAAACGGGTCCGGACAGGCGAAAAATAGAGAACAAAAAAAATTTCCTTTCACTATCCGATCGAACCGCCCGAGTTACAGATTCAAATAAATTCAGAAAAATTCTAAAAATTAAAAAACATCATCCAGGCTTCATTTCAAGAAGAAACGGGTCAGGACAGGTTGAAAAATAGAGAACAAAAATAATTTCCTTCCTATCCGTTCGAACCCGACCGAGTTAGAAAATTCAAAAATAAATGCAAAAAAATTTTAAAAATTAAAAAACATCATCCAAGCTTCATTACAAGACGAAACGGGTCAGGACAGGCCGTAAAATAGAGAATAAAAAAAATTTCCTTCCTACCCGTCCGAACCCGACCCGAGTGAGAAAATTCAAATATAAATGCAAAAAAATTTTAAAAATTAGAAAACATCATCCAGGCTTCATTTCAAGACGAAACGGGCCAAGGCAGGCCGAAAAATAGAGAACAAAAAAAATTTACTTCTATCCGTTCGAACCGACCCCGAGTTAGAAAATTAAAAAATTAAGTCAAAAAAATTTCTAAAATTAAAAAAACATAATCCAGGCTTCATTTCAAGAAAGGTCATGACAGGTCGAAAAATAGAGACAAAAAATAATTTTCTTTCCTATCCGTTCGAACCCGACCCGAGTTAGAAAATTCGAAATAAATGCACAAAAAATTTTAAAAATTAAAAAACATCATCCAGGCTTCATTTCAAGACGAAACGGGTCCGGACAGGCCGAAAAATAGAGAACAAAAACAATTTCCTTCCTATCCGTTCGAACCCGACCCGAGTTAGAAAATTTAAATAAAAATGCAAAAAAATATTAAAAATTAAAAAATATCATTCAGGCTTCATTTCAAGACGAAACGGGCCAAGACAGGCCGAAAAAGAGAGAACAAAAAGAATTTCCTTCCTATCCGTTCGAACCCGACACGGGTTAGAGAATTCAAATATAAATGCAAAAAAATTCTAAAAATTAAAAAACATCATCCAGGTTTCATTTCAAGACGAAACGGGTGAAGACAAGCCGAAAAATAGAGGAGAAAAAAAATTTCTTTCTATCCGTTCAAACCCATCCCGAGTTAGAAAATTCAAAAATAAATGCGAAAAAATTTTAAAAATTAAAAAACTTCATCCAGGCTTCTTTACAAGACGAAACAGGTCAGGGCAGGCCGAAAAATAGAGAACAAAAAAAATTTCCTTCCTATCCGTTCGAACCCGACCCGAGTTAGAAAATTTAAATATAAATGCAAAAGAATTTTAAAAATTAAAAAACATCATCCAGGCTTCATTTCAAGACGAAACGGGCCAAGACAGGCCGAAAAATGGGGAAAAAAAATAATTTCCTTCCTATCCGTTCGAACCCGACCCAGGTTAGAAAATTAAAAAATTAAGGCAAAAAAATTCTAATAATTAAAAAACATCATCTAGGTTTCATTTCAAGACGAAATGGGTGAAGACAAGCCGATAAATAGAGAAGAAAAAAAAATTTCTTCCTATCCGTTCGAACCCGACCCGAGTTAGAAAATTCAAATATAATTGCAAAAAAATTCTAAAAATTAAAAAACATGAAACATCAGGCAGGTTTCATTTCAAGACGAAACGGGTGAAGACAAGCCGAGAAATAGATGAGAAAAAAATTTCTTTCTATCCGTTCGAACCCATCCCGAGTTAGAAAATTCAAAAATAAATGCGAAAAAATTTTAAAAATTAAAAAACATCATCCAGGCTTCTTTACAAGACGAAACGGGTTAGGGCAGGCCGAAAAATAGAGAACAAAAAAAATTTCCTTCCTATCCGTTCGAACCCGACCCGAGTTAGAAAATTTAAATATAAATGCAAAGGAATTTTAAAAATTAAAAAACATCATCCAGGCTTCATTTCAAGACGAAACGGGACAAGACAGGCCGAAAAATAGAGAAAAAAAATAATTTTCTTCCTATCCGTTCGAACCCGACCCGAGTTAGAAAATTCAAAAATAAATGCAAAAAAATTTTAAAAATCAAAAAACATCATCCAGGCCTTCATTTCAAGAACGAAACGGGGCAAGACAGGGCCGAAAATTAGAGAACAAAAAACAATTTCCTCCTATCCGTTTCGAACCGACCCGATGTTAGAAAATTCTAAATAAAATGAAAAAATATTAAAAATTAAAAATATCCATTCAGGCCTTCTTTCAAGACAAACGGGCCCCAAGACAGGCCGAAAATAGAAGAACAAAAGAATTTCCTTCCTATCCGTTCGAACCCGACACTTAGAGAATTCAAATATAAATGCAAAAAAAATTCTAAAAATTAAAAACATCATCAGGTTCATTTCAGACGAAACGGTGAGACAAAGACCGGAAAAAATAGAGGAGAAAAAAATTTCTTTCTATCCGTTCGAAACCCATCCCGGAGTTAGAAAATTCAAAAATAAATGCCGAAAAAATTTTTAAAAATAAAAACACATCCAGGCTTCTTACAGACGAAACGGGTCAGGGCAGGCCGAAAAATAGAGAACAAAAAAATTTTCCTTCCTATCCGTTCGAACCCGACCCGAGTTAGACAATTCAAAAATTAAGGCAAAAAAATTCTAAAAATTTAAAAACATCATATAGGTTTCATTTCAAGACGAAACGGGTGAAGACAAGCTAAAAAATAGAGAAGAAAACAAAATTTTCTTCCTATCCGTTCGAACACGACCCAAGTTAGAAAATTTGAATATAATTGCAAAAAAAATTTAAAAATTAAAAAACAACATCCAGGCTTCATTTTAAGACGAAACGGGTCAGGACAGGCCGAAAATTAGAGACCAAAAAAAATTTTCTTCCTATCCGTTCGAACCCGACCCGAGTTAGAAAATTCGAAAATAAATGCAAAAAAATTTTAAAAATCAAAAAACATCATCCAGGCTTCATTTCAAGACGAAACGGGCCAAGACAGGCCGAAAAATAGAGAACAAAAACAATTTCCTTCCTATCCGTTCGAACCCGACCCGAGTTAGAAAATCTAAATAAAAATGCAAAAAAATATTAAAAATTAAAAAATATGATTCAGGCTTCATTTCAAGACGAAACGGGCCAAGACAGGCCGAAAAAGAGAGAACAAAAAGAATTTCCTTCCTATCCGTTCGAACCCGACACGGGTTAGAGAATTCAAATATAAATGCAAAAAAATTCTAAAAATTAAAAAACATCATCCAGGTTTCATTTCAAGACGAAACGGGTGAAGACAAGCCGAAAAATAGAGGAGAAAAAAAATTTCTTTCTATCCGTTCGGACCCATCCCGAGTTAGAAAATTCAAAAATAAATGCGAAAAAATTTTAAAAATTAAAAAACATCATCCAGGCTTCTTTACAAGACGAAACGGGTCAGGGCAGGCCGAAAAATAGAGAAAAAAAAAATTTCCTTCCTATCCGTTCGAACCCGACCCGAGTTAGAAAATTTAAATATAAATGCAAAAGAATTTTAAAAATTAAAAAACATCATCCAGGCTTCATTTCAAGACGAAACGGGCCAAGACAGGCCGAAAAATAGAGAAAAAAAATAATTTCCTTCTATTTTTCCGTTTCCGGGGAACCCGACCCGAGTGAGGAAAGTATTCAAATAGTAAATGCAAAAAAAATTCTAAAAATTAAAAAACATCATCCAGGTTTCATTTCAAGACGAAACGGTTGAAGACAAGCCGAAAAATAGAGGAGAAAAAAAAATTTCTTTCTATCGTTCGAAACCCATCCCGGTTAGAAAATTCAAAAATAAATGCGAAAAAATTTTAAAATTAAAAACATCATCCAGGCTTCTTTACAAGACGAAACGGGTCAGGGCAGCCGAAAAATAGAAGAACAAAAAAAATTTCCTTCCTATTCCGTTCGAACCCGACCCGGTTAGAAAATTTAAATATAAAAGCAAAGAATTTTAAAATTAAAAAACATCATCAGGCTTCATTCAAGACGAAACGGCCAAGACAGGCCGAAAAATAGAGAAAAAAAATAATTTCCTTCCTATCCGTTCGAACACGACCCAGGTTAGAAAATTAAAAAATTAAGGCAAAAAAATTCTAAAAATTAAAAAACATCATTTAGGTTTCATTTCAAGACGAAATGGGGGAAGACAAGCCGAAAAATAGAGAAGAAAAAAAAATTTCTTCCTATCCGTTCGAACCCGACCCGAGTTAGAAAATTCAAATATAATTGCAAAAAAATTGTAAAAATTAAAAAACAACATCCAGGCTTCATTTTAAGACGAAACGGGTCCGGACAGGCCGAAAAATAGAGAACAAAAAAAATTTCCTTCCTATCCGATCGAACCCGACCCGAGTTACAGATTTCAAAAATAAATTCAAAAAAATTCTAAAAATTAAAAAACATCATCCAGGCTTCATTTCAAGACGAAACGGGTCGGGACAGGTTAAAAAATAGAGAACAAAAAGAATTTCCTTCCTATCCGTTCGAACCCGACACGGGTTAGAGAATTCAAATATAAATGCAAAAAAATTCTAAAAATTAAAAAACATCATCCAGGTTTTATTTCAAGACGAAACGGGTGAAGACAAGCCGAAAAATAGAGGAGAAAAAAAATTTCTTTCTATCCGTTCAAACCCATCCCGAGTTAGAAAATTCAAAAATAAATGCGAAAAAATTTTAAAAATTAAAAAACTTCATCCAGGCTTCTTTACAAGACGAAACAGGTCAGGGCAGGCCGAAAAATAGAGAACAAAAAAAAATTCCTTCCTATCCGTTCGAACCCGACCCG
>NW_022155304.1:0-11495 GCF_001633185.2 Quercus lobata | reverse complement strand
CCGAATCTTGTTCTTACTCGACCAGGGCAAGAAAATTCCGGAAAAAATTGTAAAAAAATTCAAAAAATTATAAAACCTCTTCCAGGCATTATTTCTAGCCAAAACGGGATGAGATAGGACATAAAAGTGAAAACAAAATTTTAGTCCCGAATTCCGTTCATACTCGACCCGGATAAAAAAATTCCGAAAAAAATAGTAAAAAAATTCAAAAAATTATAAAACCACTTCCCGGCAATATTTTTGGCCAAAACGGAAAGATATAGACCAAAAAATAGAAAAAAAAATTTTAGACCCGAATTCCGTTCATACTCGACCCGGGCAAGAAAATTCCGAAAAAATAGTAAATAAATTCAAAAAAATATAAAACCTCTTCCCGACATTATTTCTAGCCAAAACGAGATGAGATAGGACATAAAAGTGAAAAGAAAATTTTAGTCCCGAATTTTGTTCTTACTCGATCCGGGCAAGAAAATTCCGAAAAAAATTGTAAAAAAATTCAAAAAATTATAAAACCACTTCCCGGAATTATTTTTAGCCAAAACGGGAAGAAATAAACAAAAAAATAGAAAACAAAATTTTAGACCCGAATTCCGTTCATACTCGACCCGGGCAAGAAAATTCCGAAAAAACAGTAAATAAATTCAAAAAAATATAAAACCTCTTCCCGACATTATTTCTAGCCAAAACGAGATGAGATAGGACATAAAAGTGAAAAGAAAATTTTAGTCCCGAATTTTGTTCTTACTCGATCCGGGCAAGAAAATTCCGAAAAAAATTGTAAAAAAATTCAAAAAATTATAAAACCTCTTCCCGGCATTATTTATAGCCAAAACGGGATGAGATAAACCGAAAAAGTAAAAACAAAATTTTAGTCCCGAATTCCGTTCATACTCGACCCGGACAAGAAAATACCGAAAAAAATAGTAAAAAAATTCAAAAAATTATAAAACCTCTTCCCTGCAATATTTCTAGCCAAAACGGGAAGATATAGACCAAAAAATAGAAAACAAAATTTTAGACCCGAATTCCGTTCATACTCGACCCGAGCAAGAAAATTCCGAAAAAGATAGTAAATAAATTCAAAAAATTATAAAACCTCTTCCCGGCATTATTTCTAGCCAAAACGGGATAAGATAGGACATAAAAGTGAAAAGAAAATTTTAGTCCCGAATTTTGTTCTTACTCGATCCGGGCAAGAAAATTCCGAAAAAAATTGTAAAAAAATTCAAAAAATTATAAAACCTCTTCCCGGCATTATTTATAGCCAAAACGGGATGAGATAAACCGAAAAAGTAAAAACAAAATTTTAGTCCCGAATTCCGTTCATACTCGACCCGGACAAGAAAATACCGAAAAAAATAGTAAAAAAATTCAAAAAATTATAAAACCTCTTCCCCTGCAATATTTCTAGCCAAAACGGGAAGATATAGACCAAAAAATAGAAAACAAAATTTTAGACCCGAATTCCGTTCATACTCGACCCGGGCAAGAAAATTCCGAAAAAGATAGTAAATAAATTCAAAAAATTATAAAACCTCTTCCAGGCATTATTTCTAGCCAAAACGGGATGAGATAGGACATAAAAGTGAAAACAAAATTTTAGTCCCGAATTCCGTTCATACTCGACCCGGACAAAAAAATTCCGAAAAAAATATTAAAAAAATTCAAAAAATTATAAAACCTCTTCCCGGCAATATTTCTAGCCATAACGGGAAGATATAGACCAAAAAATAGAAAACAAAATTTTAGACCCGAAGTCCGTTCATACTCGACACGGGCAAGAAAATTCCGAAAAAGATAGTAAATAAATTCAAAAAATTATAAAACCTCTTCCAGGCATTATTTCTAGCCAAAACGGGATGAGATAGGACACAAAAGTGAAAACAAAATTTTAGTCCCGAATTCCGTTCATACTCGACCCGGAAAATAAAATTCCGAAAAAAATAGTAAAAAAATTCAAAAAATTATAAAACCACTTCCCGGCAATATTTTTGGCCAAAACGGAAAGATATAGACCAAAAAATAGAAAAAAAAATTTTAGACCCGAATTCCGTTCATACTCGACCCGGGCAAGAAAATTCCGAAAAAATAGTAAATAAATTCAAAAAAATATAAAACCTCTTCCCGACATTATTTCTAGCCAAAACGAGATGAGATAGGACATAAAAGTGAAAAGAAAATTTTAGTCCCGAATTTTGTTCTTACTCGATCCGGGCAAGAAAATTCCGAAAAAAATTGTAAAAAAATTCAAAAAATTATAAAACAACTTCCCGGAATTATTTTTAGCCAAAACGGGAAGATATAAACCAAAAAATAGAAAACAAAATTTTAGACCCGAATTCCGTTCATACTCGACCCGGGCAAGAAAATTCCGAAAAAATAGTAAATAAATTCAAAAAAACATAAAACCTCTTCCCGACATTATTTCTAGCCAAAACGAGATGAGATAGGACATAAAAGTGAAAAGAAAATTTTAGTCCCAAATTTTGTTCTTACTCGATCCGGACAAGAAAATTCCGAAAAAAATTGTAAAAAAATTCAAAAAATTATAAAACCTCTTCCCGGCATTATTTATAGCCAAAACGGGATGAGATAAACCGAAAAAGTAAAAACAAAATTTTAGTCCCGAATTCCGTTCATACTCGACCCGGACAAGAAAATACCGAAAAAAATAGTAAAAAAATTCAAAAAATTATAAAACCTCTTCCCTGCAATATTTCTAGCCAAAACGGGAAGATATAGACCAAAAAATAGAAAACAAAATTTTAGACCCGAATTCCGTTCATACTCGACCCGGGCAAGAAAATTCCGAAAAAAATTGTAAAAAAATTCAAAAAATTATAAAACCTCTTCCCGGCATTATTTATAGCCAAAACGGGATGAGATAAACCGAAAAAGTAAAAACAAAATTTTAGTCCCGAATTCCGTTCATACTCGACCCGGACAAGAAAATACCGAAAAAAATAGTAAAAAAATTCAAAAAATTATAAAACCTCTTCCCTGCAATATTTCTAGCCAAAACGGGAAGATATAGACCAAAAAATAGAAAACAAAATTTTAGACCCGAATTCCGTTCATACTCGACCCGGGCAAGAAAATTCCGAAAAAGATAGTAAATAAATTCAAAAAATTATAAAACCTCTTCCCGGCATTATTTCTAGCCAAAACGGGATGAGATAGGATATAAAAGTGAAAACAAAATTTTAGTCCCGAATTTTGTTCTTACTCAACCCGGGCAAGAAAATTCCGAAAAAAATTGTAAAAAAATTCAAAAAATTATAAAACCTCTTCCCGGAATTATTTTTAGCCAAAACGGGAAGATATAAACCAAAAAATAGAAAACAAAATTTTAGACCCGTATTCCGTTCATACTCGACCCGGGCAATAAAATTCCGAAAAAGATAGTAAATAAATTCAAAAAATTATAAAACCTCTTCCCGGCATTATTTCTAGCCAAAACGGGATGAGATAGGATATAAAAGTGAAAAGAAAATTTTAGTCCCGAATTCTGTTCTTACTCGACCCGGGCAAGAAAATTCCGAAAAAAATTGTAAAAAAATTCAAAAAATTATAAAACCTCTTCCCGGAATTATTTTTAGCCAAAACGGGAAGATATAAACCAAAAAATAGAAAACAAAATTTTAGACCCGTATTCCGTTCATACTCGACCCGGGCAAGAAAATTCCGAAAAAGATAGTAAATAAATTCAAAAAATTATAAAACCTCTTCCCGGCATTATTTCTAGCCAAAACGGGATGAGATAGGATATAAAAGTGAAAAGAAAATTTTAGTCCCGAATTCTGTTCTTACTCGACCCGGGTAAGAAAATTCCGAAAAAAATTGTAAAAAAATTCAAAAAATTTTAAAACCTCTTCCAGGCATTATTTCTAGCCAAAACGGGATGAGATAGGACATAAAAGTGAAAACAAAATTTTAGTCCCGAATTATGTTCTTACTCGACCCGGGCAAGAAAATTCCGAAAAAAATTGTAAAAAAATTCAAAAAATTATAAAACCTCTTCCCGGAATTATTTTTAGCCAAAACGGGAAGATGTAAACCGAAAAATAGAAAACAAAATTTTAGACCCATATTCCGTTCATACTCGACCCGGGCAAGAAAATTCCGAAAAAGATAGTAAATAAATTCAAAAAATTATAAAACCTCTTCCCGGCATTATTTCTAGCCAAAACGGGATGAGATAGGACATAAAAGTGAAAAGAAAATTTTAGTCCCGAATTCTGTTCTTACTCGACCAGGGCAAGAAAATTCCGGAAAAAATTGTAAAAAAATTCAAAAAATTATAAAACCTCTTCCAGGCATTATTTCTAGCCAAAACGGGATGAGATAGGACATAAAAGTGAAAACAAAATTTTAGTCCCGAATTCCGTTCATACTCGACCCGGATAAAAAAATTCCGAAAAAAATAGTAAAAAAATTCAAAAAATTATAAAACCACTTCCCGGCAATATTTTTGGCCAAAACGGAAAGATATAGACCAAAAAATAGAAAAAAAAATTTTAGACCCGAATTCCGTTCATACTCGACCCGGGCAAGAAAATTCCGAAAAAATAGTAAATAAATTCAAAAAAATATAAAACCTCTTCCCGACATTATTTCTAGCCAAAACGAGATGAGATAGGACATAAAAGTGAAAAGCAAAATTTTAGTCCCGAATTCCGTTCATACTCGACCCGGACAAGAAAATTCCGAAAAAAATAGTAAAAAAATTCAAAAAATTATAAAACCTCTTCCCGGCAATATTTTTAGCCAAAACGGGAAGATATAGACCAAAAAATAGAAAACAAAAATTTAGACCCGAATTCCGTTCATACTCGACCCGGGCAAGAAAATTCCGAAAAAATAGTAAATAAATTCAAAAAAATATAAAACCTCTTCCCGACATTATTTCTAGCCAAAACGAGATGGGATAGGACATAAAAGTGAAAAGAAAATTTTAGTCCCGAATTTTGTTCTTACTCGATCCGGGCAAGAAAATTGTAAAAAAATTCAAAAAATTATAAAACCTCTTCCAGGCATTATTTCCTAGCCAAAACGGGATGAGATAGGATATAAAAGAGAAAAGAAAATTTTAGTCCCGAATTCTGTTCTTACTCGACCCGGGCAAGAAAATTCCGAAAAAAATTGTAAAAAAATTCAAAAAATTAAAACCTCTTCCCGGAATTATTTTAAGCCAAACGGGAAGATATTAAACCAACCAAAATAGAAAACAATTTAGACCGTATTCCGTTCATACTCGCCCGGGCAAGAAAATGTCCGAAAAAGATAGTAAAATATCAGAAAAATATAAAACTCTTCCCCGGCTTATATCTACCAAAACGGGATGAGATAGGATATAAAAGTGAAAAGAAAATTTTAGTCCCGAATTCTGTTCTTACTCGACCCGGGTAAGAAAATTCCGAAAAAAATTGTAAAAAAATTCAAAAAATTTTAAAACCTCTTCCAGGCATTATTTCTAGCCAAAACGGGATGAGATAGGACATAAAAGTGAAAACAAAATTTTAGTCCCGAATTATGTTCTTACTCGACCCGGGCAAGAAAATTCCGAAAAAAATTGTAAAAAAATTCAAAAAATTATAAAACCTCTTCCCGGAATTATTTTTAGCCAAAACGGGAAGATATAAACCAAAAAATAGAAAACAAAATTTTAGACCCGTATTTCGTTCATACTCGACCCGGGCAATAAAATTCCGAAAAAGATAGTAAATAAATTCAAAAAATTATAAAACCTCTTCCCGGCATTATTTCTAGCCAAAACGGGATGAGATAGGATATAAAAGTGAAAAGAAAATTTTAGTCCCGAATTCTGTTCTTACTCGACCCGGGCAAGAAAATTCCGAAAAAAATTGTAAAAAAATTCAAAAAATTATAAAACCTCTTCCCGGAATTATTTTTAGCCAAAACGGGAAGATATAAACCAAAAAATAGAAAACAAAATTTTAGACCCGTATTCCGTTCATACTCGACCCGGGCAAGAAAATTCCGAAAAAGATAGTAAATAAATTCAAAAAATTATAAAACCTCTTCCCGGCATTATTTCTAGCCAAAACGGGATGAGATAGGATATAAAAGTGAAAAGAAAATTTTAGTCCCGAATTCTGTTCTTACTCGACCCGGGTAAGAAAATTCCGAAAAAAATTGTAAAAAAATTCAAAAAATTTTAAAACCTTTTCCAGGCATTATTTCTAGCCAAAACGGGATGAGATAGGACATAAAAGTGAAAATAAAATTTTAGTCCCGAATTATGTTCTTACTCGACCCGGGCAAGAAAATTCCGAAAAAAATTGTAAAAAAATTCAAAAAATTATAAAACCTCTTCCCGGAATTATTTTTAGCCAAAACGGGAAGATGTAAACCAAAAAATAGAAAACAAAATTTTAGACCCATATTCCGTTCATACTCGACCCGGGCAAGAAAATTCCGAAAAAGATAGTAAATAAATTCAAAAAATTATAAAACCTCTTCCCGGCATTATTTCTAGCCAAAACGGGATGAGATAGGACATAAAAGTGAAAAGAAAATTTTAGTCCCGAATTCTGTTCTTACTCGACCAGGGCAAGAAAATTCCGAAAAAAATTGTAAAAAAATTCAAAAAATTATAAAACCTCTTCCAGGCATTATTTCTAGCCAAAACGGGATGAGATAGGACATAAAAGTGAAAACAAAATTTTAGTCCCGAATTCCGTTCATACTCGACCCGGATAAAAAAATTCCGAAAAAAATAGTAAAAAAATTCCAAAAATTATAAAACCACTTCCCGGCAATATTTTTGGCCAAAACGGAAAGATATAGACCAAAAAATAGAAAAAAAAATTTTAGACCCGAATTCCGTTCATACTCGACCCGGGCAAGAAAATTCCGAAAAAATAGTAAATAAATTGAAAAAAATATAAAACCTCTTCCCGACATTATTTCTAGCCAAAACGAGATGAGATAGGACATAAAAGTGAAAAGAAAATTTTAGTCCCGAATTTTGTTCTTACTCGATCCGGGCAAGAAAATTCCGAAAAAAATTGTAAAAAAATTCAAAAAATTATAAAACCACTTCCCGGAATTATTTTTAGCCAAAACGGGAAGAAATAAACCAAAAAATAGAAAACAAAATTTTAGACCCGAATTCCGTTCATACACGACCCGGGCAAGAAAATTCCGAAAAAACAGTAAATAAATTCAAAAAAATATAAAACCTCTTCCCGACGTTATTTCTAGCCAAAACGAGATGAGATAGGACATAAAAGTGAAAAGAAAATTTTAGTCCCGAATTTTGTTCTTACTCGATCCGGGCAAGAAAATTCCGAAAAAAATTGTAAAAAAATTCAAAAAATTATAAAACCTCTTCCCGGCATTATTTATAGCCAAAACGGGATGAGATAAACCGAAAAAGTAAAAACAAAATTTTAGTCCCGAATTCCGTTCATACTCGACCCGGACAAGAAAATACCGAAAAAAATAGTTAAAAAATTCAAAAAATTATAAAACCTCTTCCCTACAATATTTCTAGCCAAAACGGGAAGATATAGACCAAAAAATAGAAAACAAAATTTTAGACCCGAATTCCGTTCATACACGACCCGGGCAAGAAAATTCCGAAAAAGATAGTAAATAAATTCACAAAATTATAAAACCTCTTCCCGGCATTATTTCTAGCCAAAACGGGATAAGATAGGACATAAAAGTGAAAAGAAAATTTTAGTCCCGAATTCTGTTCTTACTCGACCCGGGCAAGAAAATTCCGAAAAAAATTGTAAAAAAATTCAAAAAATTATAAAACCTCTTCCCGGAATTATTTTTAGCCAAAACGGGAAGATATAAACCAAAAAATAGAAAACAAAATTTTAGACCCGTATTCCGTTCATACTCGACCCGGGCAAGAAAATTCCGAAAAAGATAGTAAATAAATTCAAAAAATTATAAAACCTCTTCCCGGCATTATTTCTAGCCAAAACGGGATGAGATAGGATATAAAAGTGAAAAGAAAATTTTAGTCCCGAATTCTGTTCTTACTCGACCCGGGTAAGAAAATTCCGAAAAAAATTGTAAAAAAATTCAAAAAATTTTAAAACCTCTTCCAGGCATTATTTCTAGCCAAAACGGGATGAGATAGGACATAAAAGTGAAAACAAAATTTTAGTCCCGAATTATGTTCTTACTCGACCCGGGCAAGAAAATTCCGAAAAAAATTGTAAAAAAATTCAAAAAATTATAAAACCTCTTCCCGGAATTATTTTAAGCCAAAACGGGAAGATATAAACCAAAAAATAGAAAACAAAATTTTAGACCCGTATTTCGTTCATACTCGACCCGGGCAATAAAATTCCGAAAAAGATAGTAAATAAATTCAAAAAATTATAAAACCTCTTCCCGGCATTATTTCTAGCCAAAACGGGATGAGATAGGATATAAAAGTGAAAAGAAAATTTTAGTCCCGAATTCTGTTCCTACTCGACCCGGGCAAGAAAATTCCGAAAAAAATTGTAAAAAAATTCAAAAAATTATAAAACCTCTTCCCGGAATTATTTTTAGCCAAAACGGGAAGATATAAACCAAAAAATAGAAAACAAAATTTTAGACCCGTATTCCGTTCATACTCGACCCGGGCAAGAAAATTCCGAAAAAGATAGTAAATAAATTCAAAAAATTATAAAACCTCTTCCCGGCATTATTTCTAGCCAAAACGGGATGAGATAGGATATAAAAGTGAAAAGAAAATTTTAGTCCCGAATTCTGTTCTTACTCGACCCGGGTAAGAAAATTCCGAAAAAAATTGTAAAAAAATTCAAAAAATTTTAAAACCTCTTCCAGGCATTATTTCTAGCCAAAACGGGATGAGATAGGACATAAAAGTGAAAACAAAATTTTAGTCCCGAATTATGTTCTTACTCGACCCGGGCAAGAAAATTCCGAAAAAAATTGTAAAAAAATTCAAAAAATTATAAAACCTCTTCCCGGAATTATTTTTAGCCAAAACGGGAAGATGTAAACCAAAAAATAGAAAACAAAATTTTAGACCCATATTCCGTTCATACTCGACCCGGGCAAGAAAATTCCGAAAAAGATAGTAAATAAATTCAAAAAATTATAAAACCTCTTCCCGGCATTATTTCTAGCCAAAACGGGATGAGATAGGACATAAAAGTGAAAAGAAAATTTTAGTCCCGAATTCTGTTCTTACTCGACCAGGGCAAGAAAATTCCGAAAAAATTGTAAAAAAATTCAAAAAATTATAAAACCTCTTCCAGGCATTATTTCTAGCCAAAACGGGATGAGATAGGACATAAAAGTGAAAACAAAATTTTAGTCCCGAATTCCGTTCATACTCGACCCGGATAAAAAAATTCCGAAAAAAATAGTAAAAAAATTCAAAAAATTATAAAACCACTTCCCGGCAATATTTTTGGCCAAAACGGAAAGATATAGACCAAAAAATAGAAAAAAAAATTTTAGACCCGAATTCCGTTCATACTCGACCCGGGCAAGAAAATTCCGAAAAAATAGTAAATAAATTCAAAAAAATATAAAACCTCTTCCCGACATTATTTCTAGCCAAAACGAGATGAGATAGGACATAAAAGTGAAAAGAAAATTTTAGTCCCGAATTTTGTTCTTACTCGATCCGGGCAAGAAAATTCCGAAAAAAATTGTAAAAAAATTCAAAAAATTATAAAACCACTTCCCGGAATTATTTTTAGCCAAAACGGGAAGAAATAAACCAAAAAATAGAAAACAAAATTTTAGACCCGAATTCCGTTCATACTCGACCCGGGCAAGAAAATTCCGAAAAAACAGTAAATAAATTCAAAAAAATATAAAACCTCTTCCCGACATTATTTCTAGCCAAAACGAGATGAGATAGGACATAAAAGTGAAAAGAAAATTTTAGTCCCGAATTTTGTTCTTACTCGATCCGGGCAAGAAAATTCCGAAAAAAATTGTAAAAAAATTCAAAAAATTATAAAACCTCTTCCCGGCATTATTTATAGCCAAAACGGGATGAGATAAACCGAAAAAGTAAAAACAAAATTTTAGTCCCGAATTCCGTTCATACTCGACCCGGACAAGAAAATACCGAAAAAAATAGTAAAAAAATTCAAAAAATTATAAAACCTCTTCCCTGCAATATTTCTAGCCAAAACGGGAAGATATAGACCAAAAAATAGAAAACAAAATTTTAGACCCGAATTCCGTTCATACTCGACCCGAGCAAGAAAATTCCGAAAAAGATAGTAAATAAATTCAAAAAATTATAAAACCTCTTCCCGGCATTATTTCTAGCCAAAACGGGATAAGATAGGACATAAAAGTGAAAAGAAAATTTTAGTCCCGAATTTTGTTCTTACTCGATCCGGGCAAGAAAATTCCGAAAAAAATTGTAAAAAAATTCAAAAAATTATAAAACCTCTTCCCGGCATTATTTATAGCCAAAACGGGATGAGATAAACCGAAAAAGTAAAAACAAAATTTTAGTCCCGAATTCCGTTCATACTCGACCCGGACAAGAAAATACCGAAAAAAATAGTAAAAAAATTCAAAAAATTATAAAACCTCTTCCCTGCAATATTTCTAGCCAAAACGGGAAGATATAGACCAAAAAATAGAAAACAAAATTTTAGACCCGAATTCCGTTCATACTCGACCCGGGCAAGAAAATTCCGAAAAAAATAGTAAAAAAATTCAAAAAATTATAAAACCTCTTCCAGGCATTATTTCTAGCCAAAACGGGATGAGATAGGACATAAAAGTGAAAACAAAATTTTAGTCCCGAATTCTGTTCTTACTAGACCCGGGCAAGAAAATTCCGAAAAAAATTGTAAAAAAATTCAAAAAATTATAAAACCTCTTCCCGGAATTATTTTTAGCCATAACGGGAAGATATAGACCAAAAAATAGAAAACAAAATTTTAGACCCGAAGTCCGTTCATACTCGACCCGGGCTAGAAAATTCCGAAAAAGATAGTAAATAAATTCAAAAAATTATAAAACCTCTTCCAGGCATTATTTCTAGCCAAAACGGGATGAGATAGGACATAAAAGTGAAAACAAAATTTTAGTCCCGAATTCCGTTCATACTCGACCCGGACAAAAAAATTCCGAAAAAAATATTAAAAAATTCAAAAAATTATAAAACCTCTTCCCGGCAATATTTCTAGCCATAACGGGAAGATATAGACCAAAAAATAGAAAACAAAATTTTAGACCCGAAGTCCGTTCATACTCGACCCGGGCTAGAAAATTCCGAAAAAGATAGTAAATAAATTCAAAAAATTATAAAACCTCTTCCAGGCATTATTTCTAGCCAAAACGGGATGAGATAGGACAAAAAGTGAAAACAAAATTTTAGTCCCGAATTCCGTTCATACTCGACCCGGACAAAAAAATTCCGAAAAAAATAGTAAAAAAATTCAAAAAATTATAAAACCACTTCCCGGCGATATTTTTGGCCAAAACGGAAAGATATAGACCAAAAAATAGAAAAAAAA
>NW_022155303.1:0-11504 GCF_001633185.2 Quercus lobata | reverse complement strand
GCAAGAAAATTCCGAAAAAAATAGAAAAAAATTAAAAATCGTTTTTCAAGCATTATTTGGAGCCAAAACGGGATGAGATAGGCTGAGAAAGCGAGGAAAATATTTTAGTCCTGAATTCCGTCCATACTCGACCCGGGCAAGAAAATTCCAAAAGAAATTGCAAAAAAATTCAAAAAATTAAAAAAATCACTTTCCGGCATTATTTTTAGCCAAAAAGGGATGAGATAGGCCGAGAAAGAGAGAAAAAAAATTTGGTCCTCAATTTCGTTCATACTCGGTCCGGGCAAGAAAATTCCGAAAGAAATTGCAAAAAAATTGAAAAAATTAAAAAACCTCTTTCTAGCATTATTTTTAGCCAAAACGGGATGAGATAGGCCGAGAAAGCGAGGAAAAAATTTTAGTCTCGAATTCCGTCCATACTCGAGCCGGTTAAGAAAATTCCGAAAGAAATTGCAAAAAAATTCGCAAAATTAAATAACCTCATTCCAGCATTATTTATACCCAAAACGGGATGAGATTGGCCGAGAAAGCGAGGAAAATATTTTAGTCCCGAATTCCGTCCATACCCGACCCGGGCAAGAAAATTTCGAAAAAAATAGAAAAAAATTAAAAAACATTTTTCCAGCATTATTTGGAGCCAAAACGGGATGAGATAGGCTGAGAAAGCGAGGAAAATATTTTAGTCCCGAATTCCGTCCATACTCGACCTGGGCAAGAAAATTCCAAAAGAAATTGCAAAAAAATTCACAAAATTAAAAAACCTCTTTCCAGCATTATTTATACCCAAAACGGGATGAGATTGGCCGAGAAAGGGAGGAAAATATTTTAGTCCCGAATTCCGTCCATACTCGACCCGAGCAAGAAAATTCCGAAAAAAATAGAAAAAAATTAAAAAAAACCTTTTTCCAGCATTATTTGGAGCCCAAAACGGGATGAGAATAGCCTGAGAAAGGAGGGAAAATATTTTAGTCCCGAAATGTCCGTCCATACTCGCCGGGCAAAAAATTCCGAAAAAAAGTAGAAAAAAATTAAAAGTCCTTTTTCAAAGCATTATTTGGAGCCAAACGGGATGAGATAGGCTGAGAAAGCGAGAAAAAACATTTTAGCCTGAATTCCGTCCATACTCGACCCGGGCAAGAAAATTCCAAAAAGGAATTGCCAAAACAAATTCAAAAAATTTAAAAATTAAAAAATCACTTTCCGGCATTATTTTTAGCCAAAACGGGATGAGATAGGCCGAGAAAGAGAGAAAAAAAATTTGGTCCTCAATTTCGTTCATACTCGGCCCGGCTAAGAAAATTCCGAAAAAAATTGCAAAAAAATTCAAAAAATTAAAAAACCTCTTTCCAGCATTATTTTTAGCCAAAACGGGATGGAATAGGCCAAGAAAGAAAAAAAAAAAATTTAGTCCCGAATTCCGTTCATACTCGTCACGGGCATGAAAATTTTGAAAAAAATAGCAAAAAAATTAAAAAACATAGTTCTGGCGTTATTTCTAGCTAAGAAGGGTTGAGCGAGGTCAAGAACGAAAGAAAGAAAATTTCACCCCCGAATTCCGTTCCTACACGAATCTGGCAAGAAAATTCCGAAAAAAAAAAGAAAAATAATTCAAAAAATAAAAAAATCACTTTCCGGCATTATTTTTAGCCAAAACGGGATGAGATAGGCCGAGAAAGAGAAAAAAAAAAATTTTGGTCCTGAATTCCGTTCATACTCGGTCCAGGCAAGAAAATTCCGAAAGAAATTGCAAAAAAAATCAAAAAATTAAAAAACCTCTTTCCAGCATTATTTATGGCCAAAACTCCTGGGATTGGCCGAGAAAGCGAGGAAAATATTTTAGTCCCGAATTCCGTCCATACTCGACCCGGGCAAGAAAATTCCGAAAGAAACTGCAAAAAAATTCAAAAAATTGAAGAACCACTTTCCGGTATTATTTTTAGCCAAAACGGGATGAGATAGGCCGAGAAAGAGAGAAAAAAATTTTAGTCCCGAATTCCGTACATATTCGACCCAGGCAAGAAAATTACGAAAAAATTCCCAAAAAAATTCAAAAAATTAGAACATCTCTCTCCGGCATTATTTTTTGCCAAAACGGGACGAGATTGGCCGAGAAAGCGAGAAAAAAATTTTAGTCCCAAATTCCGTTCATACTGGACCCAGGCAAGAAAATTCCGAAAAAAATAGCACAAAAATTCAAAAACCTATTTCCAGCATTACTTTTAGACAAAACGGGATGAGATAGGCTGAGAAAGCGAGGAAAAAATTTTAGTCCCGAATTCCGTCCATACTCGACCAGGGGAAAAAAATTCCGAATGAAATTGCAAAAAAATTCAAAAAATTAAAAAACCACTTTCCGGTATTATTTTTAGCCAAAACGGGATGAGATAGGCCGAGAAAGCGAGAAAAGAATTTTAGTCCCGAATTCCGTTCATATTCGACCTGGGCAAGAAAATTACGAAAAAATTCGCAAAAAAATTCAAAAAATTAAAAAACCTCTCTCTGGCATTATTTATTTCCAAAACTGGTGATAAATAGGCCGAGAAAACGAGGAAAAAAATTTTGGTCCCAAATTTCCGTTTCACACTCGACCCGGAAAGAAAATTTCCGCAAAAATTAGATTCATAAAACCTATTTCCATCATTACTTTTAGCTCAAAACGGGTTGAGATTAGCCGAGAAGCGAGAAAAAAAGTTTTAGTCTTTGGAATTCCGTTCATACTCGACCCGGGTAAGAAAAATCAGAAAGGAAATTGCAAAAAATTCAAAAAACCCTTCTTCCAGCATTATTTTTTTTTTATTTTTAGCCAAACGGGATGACATAGGCCGAGGAAAGCGAGGAAAAATTTTAGTCTCGGTAAATTTTCCGATCCATACTCGAGCCGGTCAAGAAAAAAATTCCGAAAGAAATTGCAAAAAAATTTCACAAAATAAAAAAACTCCTTTCCAGCGATTATTTTTAGCCAAAAAACGGGATGAGAAAGCGAAAAGCGAGGAAAATATTTTTTAGTTCACCGAAAATATCCGTCCAACTCGACCCGGGCAAGAAAATTCCGAAAGAAAATTGCAAAAAAATTTCAAAAAAATTAAAAGAACCACTCCGGTATATTTTTACCAAAACGGATGAGATAGGCCGAGAAAGAGAAAAAAAAATTTTAGTCCCGAATTCCGTACATATTCGACCCAGGCAAGAAAATTACGAAAAAATTCGCAAAAAAATTCAAAAAATTAGAACATCTCTCTCCGGCATTATTTTTTGCCAAAACGGGACGAGATTGGCCGCGAAAGCGAGAAAAAAATTTTAGTCCCAAATTCCGTTCATAGTCGACCCGGGCAAGAAAATTCCGAAAAAAATAGCACAAAAATTCAAAAACCTATTTCCAGCATTACTTTTAGACAAAACGGGATGAGATAGGCTGAGAAAGCGCGGAAAAAATTTTAGTCCCGAATTCCGTCGATACTCGACCAGGGCAAAAAAATTACGAATGAAATTGCAAAAAAATTAAAAAAATTAAAAAACCACTTTCCGGTATTATTTTTAGCCAAAACGGGATGAGATATGCCGAGAAAGAGAGAAAAGAATTTTAGTCCCGAATTCCGTTCATATTCGACCCGGGCAAGAAAATTACGAAAATATTCGCAAAAAAATTCAAAAAATTAAAAAACCTCTCTCTGGCATTATTTATTTCCAAAACTGGATGAGATAGGCCGAGAAAACGAGAAAAAAATTTTGCTCCCAAATTCCGTTCATACTCGACCCAGGCAAGAAAATTCCGCAAAAAATAGATTCAAAAACCTATTTCCAGCATTACTTTTAGCCAAAACGGGTTGAGATAGGCCGAGAAAGCGAGAAAAAAATTTTAGTCCTGAATTCCGTTTATACTCGACCCGGGTAAGAAAATTCAGAAAGAAATTGCAAAAAAATTCAAAAACCTCTTTCCAGCATTATTTTTAACCAAAACGGGATGATATAGGCCGAGAAAGCGAGCAAAATATTTTAGTCTCGAATTCCGTCCATACTCGAGCCAGTCAAGAAAATTCCGAAAGAAATTGCAAAAAAATTCACAAAATTAAAAAACCTCTTTCCAGCATTATTTATACCCAAAACGGGATGAGATTGGCCGAGAAAGGGAGGAAAATATTTTAGTCCCGAATTCCGTCCATACTCGACCAGGGCAAAAAAATTACGAATGAAATTGCAAAAAAATTAAAAAAATTAAAAAACCACTTTCCGGTATTATTTTTAGCCAAAACGGGATGAGATATGCCGAGAAAGAGAGAAAAGAATTTTAGTCCCGAATTCCGTTCATATTCGACCCGGGCAAGAAAATTACGAAAAAATTCGCAAAAAAATTCAAAAAATTAAAAAACCTCTCTCTGGCATTATTTATTTCCAAAACTGGATGAGATAGGCCGAGAAAACGAGAAAAAAATTTTGCTCCCAAATTCCGTTCATACTCGACCCGGGCAAGAAAATTCCGTAAAAAATAGATTCAAAAACCTATTTCCAGCATTACTTTTAGCCAAACGAGGTTGAGAATAGGCCGAGAAAGCGAAAGAAAAAATTCTTAGTCCTGAATTCCGTTTCATACCGAACCCGGGTAAAGAAACAGACAAGAAATTGCCAAAAAAATTCAAAAACCTCTTTCCAGCATTATTTTTAGCCAAAACGGGATGATATAGGCCGAGAAAGCGAGGAAAATATTTTAGTCTCGAATTCCGTCCATACTCGAGCCAGTCAAGAAAATTCCGAAAGAAATTGCAAAAAAATTCACAAAATTAAAAAACCTCTTTCCAGCATTATTTATACCCAAAACGGGATGAGATTGGCCGAGAAAGGGAGGAAAATATTTTAGTCCCGAATTCCGTCCATACTCGAGCCGGTCAATAAAATTCCGAAAGAAATTGCAAAAAAATTCAAAAAATTAAAAACTCTCTTTCCAGCATTATTTTTAGCCAAAACGGGATGAGATAGGCCGATAAGGCGAGGAAAATATTTTAGTCCCGAATTCCGTCCATACTCGACCCGGGCAAGAAAATTCCGAAAGAAATTGCAAAAAAATTCAAAAAATTAAAGAACCACTTTCCGGTATTATTTTTACCAAAACGGATGAGATAGGCCGAGAAAGAGAGAAAAAAATTTTAGTCCCGAATTCCGTACATATTCGACCCAGGCAAGAAAATTACGAAAAAATTCGCAAAAAAATTCAAAAAATTAGAACATCTCTCTCCGGCATTATTTTTTGCCAAAACGGGACGAGATTGGCCGCGAAAGCGAGAAAAAAATTTTAGTCCCAAATTCCGTTCATAGTCGACCCGGGCAAGAAAATTCCGAAAAAAATAGCACAAAAATTCAAAAACCTATTTCCAGCATTACTTTTAGACAAAACAGGATGAGATAGGCTGAGAAAGCGAGGAAAAAATTTTAGTCCCGAATTCCGTCCATACTCGACCAGAGCAAAAAAATTACGAATGAAATTGCAAAAAAATTAAAAAAATTAAAAAACCACTTTCCGGTATTATTTTTTGCCAAAACGGGATGAGATAGGCCGAGAAAGAGAGAAAAGAATTTTAGTCCCGAATTCCGTTCATATTCGACCCGGGCAAGAAAATTACGAAAAAATTCGCAAAAAAATTCAAAAAATTAAAAAACCTCTCTCTGGCATTATTTATTTCCAAAACTGGATGAGATAGGCCGAGAAAACGAGAAAAAAATTTTGCTCCCAAATTCCGTTCATACTCGACCCGGGCAAGAAAATTCCGCAAAAAATAGATTCAAAAACCTATTTCCAGCATTACTTTTAGCCAAAACGGGTTGAGATAGGCCGAGAAAGCGAGAAAAAAATTTTAGTCCTGAATTCCGTTCATACTCGACCCGGGTAAGAAAATTCAGAAAGAAATTGTAAAAAAATTCAAAAACCTCTTTCCAGCATTATTTTTAGCCAAAACGGGATGATATAGGCCGAGAAAGCGAGGAAAATATTTTAGTCTCGAATTCCGTCCATACTCGAGCCAGTCAAGAAAATTCCGAAAGAAATTGCAAAAAAATTCACAAAATTAAAAAACCTCTTTCCAGCATTATTTATACCCAAAACGGGATGAGATTTGGCCGAGAAAGGGAGGAAAATATTTTAGTCCCGAATTCCGTCCATACTCGACCCCGAGCAAGAAAATTCCGAAAAAAATAGAAAAAAAATTAAAAAAACCTTTTTCCAGCATTATTTGGAGCCAAAACGCGGATGAGATAGGCTGAGAAAGCGAGGAAAATATTTTAGTCCCGAATTCCGTCCATACTCGACCCAGGCAAGAAAATTCCGAAAAAAATAGAAAAAAATTAAAAATCCTTTTTCAAGCATTATTTGGAAGCCAAAACGGGATGAGAATAGGTGAGAAAGCGAGGAAAATATTTTAGTCCTGAATTCCGGTCCATACTCGACCCGGGCAAGAAAATTCCAAAAGAAATTGCAAAAAAATTCAAAAAATTAAAAAATCACTTTCCGGCATTATTTTTAGCCAAAACGGGATGAGATAGGCCGAGAAAGAGAAAAAAAATTTGGTCCTCAATTTCGTTCATACTCGGTCCGGGCAAGAAAATTCCGAAAGAAATTGCAAAAAAATTGAAAAAATTAAAAATCCTCTTTCAGCATTATTTTTAGCCAAAACGGGATGAGATAGGCCGAGAAAGCGAGGAAAAAATTTTAGTCTCGAATTCCGTCCATACTCGAGCCGGTTAAGAAAATTCCGAAAGAAATTGCAAAAAAATTCGCAAAATTAAATAACCTCATTCCAGCATTATTTATACCCAAAACGGGATGAGATTGGCCGAGAAAGCGAGGAAAATATTTTAGTCCCGAATTCCGTCCATACCCGACCCGGGCAAGAAAATTTCGAAAAAAATAGAAAAAAATTAAAAAACATTTTTCCAGCATTATTTGGAGCCAAAACGGGATGAGATAGGCTGAGAAAGCGAGGAAAATATTTTAGTCCCGAATTCCGTCCATACTCGACCTGGGCAAGAAAATTCCAAAAGAAATTGCAAAAAAATTCACAAAATTAAAAAACCTCTTTCCAGCATTATTTATACCCAAAACGGGATGAGATTGGCCGAGAAAGGGAGGAAAATATTTTAGTCCCGAATTCCGTCCATACTCGACCCGGGCAAGAAAATTCCGAAAAAAATAGAAAAAAATTAAAAAAAACCTTTTTCCAGCATTATTTGGAGCCAAAACGGGATGAGATAGGCTGAGAAAGCGAGGAAAATATTTTAGTCCCGAATTCCGTCCATACTCGACCCGGGCAAGAAAATTCCGAAAAAAATAGAAAAAAATTAAAAATCCTTTTTCAAGCATTATTTGGAGCCAAAACGGGATGAGATAGGCTGAGAAAGCGAGGAAAACATTTTAGTCCTGAATTCCGTCCATACTCGACCCGGGCAAGAAAATTCCAAAAGAAATTGCAAACAAATTCAAAAAATTAAAAAATCACTTTCCGGCATTATTTTTAGCCAAAACGGGATGAGATAGGCCGAGAAAGAGAGAAAAAAAATTTGGTCCTCAATTTCGTTCATACTCGGCCCGGCTAATAAAATTCCGAAAAAAATTGCAAAAAAATTCAAAAAATTAAAAAACCTCTTTCCAGCATTATTTTTAGCCAAAACGAGATGGAATAGGCCAAGAAAGAAAAAAAAAAAATTTAGTCCCGAATTCCGTTCATACTCGACACGGGCATGAAAATTTTGAAAAAAATAGCAAAAAAATTAAAAAACATAGTTCTGGCGTTATTTCTAGCTAAGAAGGGATGAGAGAGGTCAAGAACGAAAGAAAGAAAATTTCACCCCCGAATTCCGTTCCTACACGAATCTGGCAAGAAAATTCCGAAAAAAATAGAAAAATAATTCAAAAAATAAAAAAATCACTTTCCGGCATTATTTTTATCCAAAACGGGATGAGCTAGGCCGAGAAAGAGAAAAAAAAAAAATTTGGTCCTGAATTCCGTTCATACTCGGTCCAGGCAAGAAAATTCCGAAAGAAATTGCAAAAAAAATCAAAAAATTAAAAAACCTCTTTCCAGCATTATTTATGGCCAAAACTCCTGGGATTGGCCGAGAAAGCGAGGAAAATATTTTAGTCCCGAATTCCGTCCATACTTGACCCGGGCAAGAAAATTCTGAAAGAAACTGCAAAAAAATTCAAAAAATTGAAGAACCACTTTCCGGTATTATTTTTAGCCAAAACGGGATGAGATAGGCCGAGAAAGAGAGAAAAAAATTTTAGTCCCGAATTCCGTACATATTCGACCCAGGCAAGAAAATTACGAAAAAATTCCCAAAAAAATTCAAAAAATTAGAACATCTCTCTCCGGCATTATTTTTTGCCAAAACGGGACGAGATTGGCCGAGAAAGCGAGAAAAAAATTTTAGTCCCAAATTCCGTTCATACTGGACCCAGGCAAGAAAATTCTGAAAAAAATAGCACAAAAATTCAAAAACCTATTTCCAGCATTACTTTTAGACAAAACGGGATGAGATAGGCTGAGAAAGCGAGGAAAAAATTTTAGTCCCGAATTCCGTCCATACTCGACCAGGGGAAAAAAATTCCGAATGAAATTGCAAAAAAATTCAAAAAATTAAAAAACCACTTTCCGGTATTATTTTTAGCCAAAACGGGATGAGATAGGCCGAGAAAGAGAGAAAAGAATTTTAGTCCCGAATTCCGTTCATATTCGACCTGGGCAAGAAAATTACGAAAAAATTCGCAAAAAAATTCAAAAAATTAAAAAACCTCTCTCTGGCATTATTTATTTCCAAAACTGGATAAGATAGGCCGAGAAAACGAGAAAAAAATTTTGGTCCCAAATTCCGTTCACACTCGACCCCGGAAGAAAATTCCGCAAAAAATAGATTCAAAAACCTATTTCCATCATTACTTTTAGCTCAAACGGGTTGAGATAGGCCGAGAAAGCGAGAAAAAAATTTTAGTCTTGAATTCCGTTCATACTCGACCCGGGTAAGAAAATTCAGAAAGAAATTGCAAAAAAATTCAAAAACCTCTTTCCAGCATTATTTTTAGCCAAAACGGGATGACATAGGCCGAGAAAGCGAGGAAAAAATTTTAGTCTCGAATTCCGTCCATACACGAGCCGGTCAAGAAAATTCCGAAAGAAATTGCAAAAAAATTTACAAAATTAAAAAACCTCTTTCCAGCATTATTTATACCCAAAACGGGATGAGATTGGCCGAGAAAGGGAGGAAAATATTTTAGACCCGAATTCCGTCCATACTCGACCCGAGCAAGAAAATTCCGAAAAAAAATAGAAAAATTAAAAAACCTTAATCCAGCTATTATTTGGAGCCAAAACGGGATGAGATAGGCTGAGAAAGCGAGGAAAAATATTTTAGTCCCGAATTCCGCCATACTCGGAGCGGTCAATTAAAATTCCGAAAGAAATTGCCAAAAAGGTCAAAAAATTTAAAAACCTCTTTCCAGCATTGATTTTTAGCCAAAACGGGATGAGATAAGCCGAGAAAGCGGGAAAATATTTTAGTCCAGAAATTCCGTCCATACTCGACCCGGGCAAGAAAATTCCGAAAGAAATTGCAAAAAAAATCAAAAAATTAAAGAACCACTTTCCGGTATTATTTTTACCAAAACGGATGAGATAGGCCGAGAAAGAGAGAAAAAAATTTTAGTCCCGAATTCCGTACATATTCGACCCAGGCAAGAAAATTACGAAAAAATTCGCAAAAAAATTCAAAAAATTAGAACATCTCTCTCCGGCATTATTTTTTGCCAAAACGGATCGAGATTGGCCGCGAAAGCGAGAAAAAAATTTTAGTCCCAAATTCCGTTCATAGTCGACCCGGGCAAGAAAATTCCGAAAAAAATAGCACAAAAATTCAAAAACCTATTTCCAGCATTACTTTTAGACAAAACGGGATGAGATAGGCTGAGAAAGCGAGGAAAAAATTTTAGTCCCGAATTCCGTCCATACTCGACCAGGGCAAAAAAATTCCGAATGAAATTGCAAAAAAATTAAAAAAATTAAAACACCACTCAGGTATTATTTTAGCCAAACGGGATGAATAGGCCGAGAAAGAGAGAAAAGAATTTTAGTCCCTTAATTCCGTTTCATATCGACCCGGGGCAAGAAAAATTTATCGAAAAAAATTCGCAAAAAAATTCAAAAAATTAAAAAACCTCTCTCTGGCATTATTTATTTCCAAAACTGGATGAGATAGGCCGAGAAAACGAGAAAAAAATTTTGCTCCCAAATTCCGTTAATACTCGACCCGGGCAAGAAAATTCCGCAAAAAATAGATTCAAAAACCTATTTCCAGCATTACTTTTAGCCAAAACGGGTTGACATAGGCCGAGAAAGCGAGAAAAAAATTTTAGTCCTGAATTCCGTTCATACTCGACCCGGGTAAGAAAATTCAGAACGAAATTGCAAAAAAATTCAAAAACCTCTTTCCAGCATTATTTTTAGCCAAAACGGGATGATATAGGCCGAGAAAGCGAGGAAAATATTTTAGTCTCGAATTCCGTCCATGCTCGAGCCAGTCAAGAAAATTCCGAAAGAAATTGCAAAAAAATTCACAAAATTAGAAAACCTCTTTCCAGCATTATTTATACCCAAAACGGGATGAGATTGGCCGAGAAAGGGAGGAAAATATTTTAGTCCCGAATTCCGTCCATACTCGACCCGAGCAAGAAAATTCCGAAAAAAATAGAAAAAAAATTTAAAAAAACCTTTTTCCAGCATTATTGAGCCCAAAACGGGATGAAGATAGGCTTGAGAAAGCGAGGGAAAATAGTTAGTCCGAATTTCCGTCATACTCGACCCAGGCAAGAAAATCCGAAAAATAGAAAAAAATTAAAAATCCTTTTTCAAGCATTATTTGGAGCCAAAACGGATGAGATAGCTGAGAAGCGAGGAAATATTTTAGTCCTGAATTCCCTCCATACTCGACCCTGGCAAGAAATTCCAAAAAAAATTGCAAAAAATTCAAAAAAATAAAAAATCACTTTCCGCATTATTTTTAGCCCAAAACGGGATGAGATAGGCCGAGAAAGAGAGAAAAAAAATTTGGCCCTCAATTTCGTTCATACTCGGTCCGGGCAAGAAAATTCCGAAAGAAATTGCAAAAAAATTGAAAAAATTAAAAAACCTCTTTCTAGCATTATTTTTAGCCAAAACGGAATGAGATAGGCCGAGAAAGCGAGGAAAAAATTTTAGTCTCGAATTCCGTCCATACTCTAGCCGGTTAAGAAAATTCCGAAAGAAATTGCAAAAAAATTCGCAAAATTAAATAACCTCATTCCAGCATTATTTATACCCAAAACGGGATGAGATTGGCCGAGAAAGCGAGGAAAATATTTTAGTCCCGAATTCCGTCCATACTCGACCCGGGCAAGAAAATTTCGAAAAAAATAGAAAAAAATTAAAAAACTTTTTCCAGCATTATCTGGAGCCAAAACGGGATGAGATAGGCTGAGAAAGCGAGGAAAA
>NW_022155302.1:0-11534 GCF_001633185.2 Quercus lobata | reverse complement strand
TCTGCCTAAATTTTTGAATTTTGTAACTCGGGACGGGTTCAAACGGATAGGAATGAAATTTTTTTTGTTCTCTATTTTTTGGCCTGCCCTGACCCGTTTCGTCTTGAAATGAAGCCTGGATGATGTGTTTTAATTTTTAAAATTTTATTACCTTCATTTTTGAATTTTGTAACTCGAGATGGGTTCAAACGGATAGGAATGAAATTTTTTTTGTTCTTTATTTTTCGGCCTGTCCTGACCCGTTTCATCTTGAAATGAAGCCTGGATGATATTTTTTAATTTTTAAAATTTTTTTGCATTTATTTTTGAATTTTGTAACTCGGGTCGGGTTCGAACGGATAGGAATGAAAATTTTTTTCTTCTCTATTTTTTGGCGTGTCCTGACCCGTTTCGTCATGAAATGAAGCCGGGATGAGGTTTTTTAATTTTTAAAATTTTGTTACCTTCATTTTTGAATTTTGTGACTCGGGACGGGTTCAAACGGATAGGAATGAAATTTTTTTTGTTCTCTATTTTTCGGCCTGTCCTGGCCCATTTCATCTTGAAATGAAGCCTGGATGATGTTTTTTAATTTTTAAAATTTTTTTGCATTTATTTTTGAATTTTGTAACTCGGGTCGGGTTCGAACGGATAGGAATGAAAATTTTTTTCTTCTCTATTTTTTGGCTTGTCCTGACCCGTTTTGTCATGAAATGACGCCTGGATGATGTTTTTTAATTTTTAAAATTTTTCTGCCTAAATTTTTGAATTTTGTAACTCGGGACGGTTTCAAACGGATAGGAATGAAATTTTTTTTGTTCTCTATTTTTCGGCTTGCCCTGACCCGTTTCGTCTTGAAATGAAGCCTGGATTATGTTTTTTAAATTTTAAAATTTTCTTGCATTTATTTTTGAATTTTTTAACTCGGGACGGGTTCGAACGGATAGGAATGAAATTTTTTTTCTTCTCTATTTTTCGTCCTATTCTTACCCGTTTCATCTTGAAATGAAGCCTGGATGAGGTTTTTTAATTTTTAAAATTTTTTTGCATTTATTTTTGAATTTTGTAACTCGGGTCGGTTCGAACGGGAGATAGGAATGAAATTTTTTTCTCTCTATTTTTTTTGGCTTGTCCTGACCCGTTTCGTCATGAAATGAAGCCTGGATGATGTTTTTTAATTTTTAAAATTTTTCAGCCTAAATTTTTGAATTTTGTAACTCGGGACGGGTTCAATCGGATAGGAATGAAATATTTTTTGTTCTCTATTTTTCGACCTGCCCTGACCCGTTTCGTCTGGAAATGAAGCCTGGATGATGTTTTTTAATTTTTAAAATTTTTTTGCTTTTATTTTTGAATTTTTTAACTCGGGCCGGGTTCGAACGGATAGGAATGAAATTTTTTTTCTTCTCTATTTTTCGACCAATCCTAACCCGTTTTATCTTGAAATGAAGTCTGGATGATGTTTCTTAATTTTTTAAATTTTTTGACATTTATTTTTGAATTTTTTAACTCGGGTCGGGTTCGAACGGATAGGAATGAAATTTTTTTTCTTCTCTATTTTTCGGCCTATTCTTACCCGTTTCATCTTGAAATGAAGCCTGGATGAGGTTTTTTAATTTTGAAAATTTTTTTGCATTTATTTTTGAATTTTGTAACTTGGGTCGGGTTCGAACGGATAGGAATGAAAATTTTTTTTCCTCTCTATTTTTTGGGCTTGTTTGACCCGTTTCGTCATGAAATTGAAGACTGGATGATGTTTTTTAATTTTAAAATTTTTCTGCCTAAAAATTTTTGATTTTGTAACTCGGGACGGGTTCAAACGGATAGGAATGAAATTTTTTTTTGTTCTCTATTTTTCGGCCTGCCCTGACCCGTTCGTCTTGAAATGAAGCCTGGATGATGTTTTTTAATTTTTTAAAATTTTTACCCTTTCATTTTGAATTTGTAACTCGAGATGGGTTCAAAGATGGAATGAAATTTTTTTGTTCTTATTTCGGCCTGTCCTGCCCTTTCATGTTGAAATGAAAGCTGGATGATATTTTTAATTTTTAAATTTTTTTGCATTTATTTTTTGAATTTTGTAACTCGGGTCGGGTTCGAACGGATAGGAATGAAAATTTTTTTCTTCTCCTTTTTTGGCTTGTCCTGACCCGTTTCGTCATGAAAATGAAAGCGGGATGAGGTTTTTAATTTTTAATTTTGTTTACCTTCATTTTTTTGAATTTTAGTGACTCGAGGACGGGTTCAAACGGGGATAGGAATGAAATTTTTTTTTGTTCCTATTTTTCTGCCTTGTCTGGCCCATTCATCTGAATGATGCTGATGATGTTATTTTTAAAATTTTTTTGCATTTATTTTTGAATTTGGTAACTCGGGTCGGGTTCGAACGAATAGGAATGAAAATTTTTTTCTTCTCTATTTTTTGGCTTGTCCTGACCCGTTTTGTCATGAAATGACGCCTGGATGATGTTTTTTAATTTTTAAAATTTTTCAGCCTAAATTTTTGAATTTTGTAACTCGGGACGGTTTCAAACGGATAGGAATGAAATTTTTTTTGTTCTCTATTTTTCGACCTGCCCTGACCCGTTTCGTCTGGAAATGAAGCCTGGATGATGTTTTTTAATTTTTAAAATTTTTTTACTTTTATTTTTGAATTTTTTAACTCGGGCCGGGTTCGAACGGATAGGAATGAAATTTTTTTTCTTCTCTATTTTTCGTCCTATTCTTACCCGTTTCATCTTGAAATGAAGCCTGGATGAGGTTTTTTAATTTTTAAAATTTTTTTGCATTTATTTTTGAATTTTGTAACTCGGGTCGGGTTCGAACGGATAGGAATGAAAATTTTTTTCTTCTCTATTTTTTGGCTTGTCCGGACCCGTTTCGTCATGAAATGAAGCCTGGATGATGTTTTTTAATTTTTAAAATTTTTCAGCCTAAATTTTTGAATTTTGTAACTCGGGACGGGTTCAATCGGATAGGAATGAAATTTTTTTTGTTCTCTATTTTTCGACCTGCCCTGACCCGTTTCGTCTTGAAATGAAGCCTGGATGATGTTTTTTAATTTTTAAAATTTTTTTGCTTTTATTTTTGAATTTTTTAACTCGGGACGGGTTCGAACGGATAGGAATGAAATTTTTTTTCTTCTCTATTTTTCGTCCTATTCTTACCCGTTTCATCTTGAAATGAAGCCTGGATGAGGTTTTTTAATTTTTAAAATTTTTTTGCATTTATTTTTGAATTTTGTAACTCGGGTCGGGTTCGAACGGATAGGAATGAAAATTTTTTTTCCTCTCTATTTTTTGGCTTGTCTTGACCCGTTTCGTCATGAAATGAAGACTGGATGATGTTTTTTAATTTTTAAAATTTTTCTGCCTAAATTTTTGAATTTTGTAACTCAGGACGGGTTCAAACGGATAGGAATGAAATTTTTTTTGTTCTCTATTTTTCGGCCTGCCCTGACCCGTTTCGTCTTGAAATGAAGCCTGGATGATGTTTTTTAATTTTTAAAATTTTTTTGCTTTTATTTTTGAATTTTTTAACTCGGGACGGGTTCGAACGGATAGGAATGAAATTTTTTTTCTTCTCTATTTTTCGTCCTATTCTTACCCGTTTCATCTTGAAATGAAGCCTGGATGAGGTTTTTTAATTTTTAAAATTTTTTTGCATTTATTTTTGAATTTTGTAACTCGGGTCGGGTTCGAACGGATAGGAATGAAAATTTTTTTTCCTCTCTATTTTTTGGCTTGTCTTGACCCGTTTCGTCATGAAATGAAGACTGGATGATGTTTTTTAATTTTTAAAATTTTTCTGCCTAAATTTTTGAATTTTGTAACTCAGGACGGGTTCAAACGGATAGGAATGAAATTTTTTTTGTTCTCTATTTTTCGGCCTGCCCTGACCCGTTTCGTCTTGAAATGAAGCCTGGATGATGTTTTTTAATTTTTAAAATTTTTTTACCTTCATTTTTGAATTTTGTAACTCGAGATGGGTTCAAACGGATAGGAATGAAATTTTTTTTTTCTTTATTTTTCGGCCTGTCCTGACCCGTTTCATCTTGAAATGAAGCCTGGATGATATTTTTTAATTTTTAAAATTTTTTTGCATTTATTTTTGAATTTTGTAACTCGGGTCGGGTTCGAACGGATAGGAATGAAAATTTTTTTCTTCTCTATTTTTTGGCTTGTCCTGACCCGTTTCGTCATGAAATGAAGCCTGGATGATGTTTTTTAATTTTTAAAATTTTTCAGCCTAAATTTTTGAATTTTGTAACTCGGGACGGGTTCAATCGGATAGGAATGAAATTTTTTTTGTTCTCTATTTTTCGACCTGCCCTGACCCGTTTCGTCTGGAAATGAAGCCTGGATGATGTTTTTTAATTTTTAAAATTTTTTTGCTTTTATTTTTGAATTTTTTAACTCGGGCCGGGTTCGAACGGATAGGAATGAAATTTTTTTTCTTCTCTATTTTTCGGCCAATCCTAACCCGTTTTATCTTGAAATGAAGTCTGGATGATGTTTCTTAATTTTTTAAATTTTTTGACAGTTATTTTTGAATTTTTTAACTCGGGTCGGGTTCGAACGGATAGGAATGAAAATTTTTTTCTTCTCTATTTTTTGGCTTGTCCTGACCCGTTTTGTCATGAAATGATGCCTGGATGATGTTTTAAAATTTTCGACCTGCCCTGACCCGTTTCGTCTGGAAATGAAGCCTGGATGATGTTTTTTAATTTTTAAAATTTTTTTGCTTTTATTTTTGAATTTTTTAACTCGGGCCGGGTTCGAACGGATAGGAATGAAATTTTTTTTCTTCTCTATTTTTCGGCCAATCCTAACCCGTTTTATCTTGAAATGAAGTCTGGATGATGTTTCTTAATTTTTTAAATTTTTTGACAGTTATTTTTGAATTTTTTAACTCGGGTCGAGTTCGAACGGATAGGAATGAAAATTTTTTTCTTCTCTATTTTTTGGCTTGTCCTGACCCGTTTTGTCATGAAATGATGCCTGGATGATGTTTTAAAATTTTTCAGCCTAAATTTTTGAATTTTGTAACTCGGGACGTTTTCAAACGGATAGGAATGAAATTTTTTTTGTTCTCTATTTTTCGGCTTGCCCTGACCCGTTTCGTCTTGAAATGAAGCCTGGATTATGTTTTTTAATTTTTAAAATTTTCTTGCACTTATTTTTGAATTTTTTAACTCGGGACGGGTTCGAACGGATAGGAATGAAATTTTTTTTCTTCTCTATTTTTCGTCCTATTCTTACCCGTTTCATCTTGAAATGAAGCCTGGATGAGGTTTTTTAATTTTTAAAATTTTTTTGCATTTATTTTTGAATTTTGTGACTCGGGTCGGGTTCGAATGGATATGAATGAAAATTTTTTTTCTTCTCTATTTTTTGGCTTGTCCTGACCCGTTTCGTCATGAAATGAAGACTGGATGATGTTTTTTAATTTTTAAAATTTTTTTGCATTTATTTTTGAATTTGGTAACTCGGGTCGGGTTCGAACGAATAGGAATGAAAATTTTTTTCTTCTCTATTTTTTGGCTTGTCCTGACCCGTTTTGTCATGAAATGACGCCTGCATGATGTTTTTTAATTTTTAAAATTTTTCAGCCTAAATTTTTGAATTTTTTAACTCGGGACGGTTTCAAACGGATAGGAATGAAATTTTTTGTTCTCTATTTTCTCGACCTGCCCTGACCCTCGTTTGCTGAAATGAAGCCTGGATGATGTTTTTTTAATTTTAAAATTTTTTTGCTTTTATTTTTTGGCATTTAACTCGGGCCGGGTTTCGATACGGATAGAATGAATTTTTTCTCTCTATTTTTCGACAATCCTAACCCGTTTATCTTGAAATGAGTCTGGAGATGTTTCTTAATTTTTTAAATTTTTTGACATTTATTTTTTGAATTTTTTAACGGTCGGGGTTCGAAACGGATAGAATGAAATTTTTTATTCTTCTCTATTTTTCTCGGCCTATTCTTAACCCGTTTCATCTGAAATGAAGCCTGGGATGAGGTTTTTTTAATTTTTTAAAATTTTTTGCATTGATTTTGATTTTGTAACTTCGTCCAGGTTCGACGAGATAGGAATGAAAATTGTTTTCCTCTCTATTTTGGCTTGTCTTGACCCTTTCGTCATGAAATGTAAAGACTGGATGATGTTTTTTAATTTTTAAAATTTTTCTGCCTAAAATTTTTGAAATTTATGTAACTCGGGACGGGTTCAAACGGATAGGAATGGAAATTTTTTTTTGTTCTCTATTTCGGCCTCCCTGACCCGTTTCGTCTTGAAATGAAGCTGGATGATGTTTTTTAATTTTTAAAATTTTATTACCTTCATTTTTGAATTTTGTAACTCGAGATGGGTTCAAACGGATAGGAATGAAATTTTTTTTGTTCTTTATTTTTCGGCCTGTCCTGACCCTTTTCATGTTGAAATGAAGCCTGGATGATATTTTTTAATTTTTAAAATTTTTTTGCATTTATTTTTGAATTTTGTAACTCGGGTCGGGTTCGAACGGATAGGAATGAAAATTTTTTTCTTCTCTATTTTTTGGCTTGTCCTGACCCGTTTCGTCATGAAATGAAGCCGGGATGAGGTTTTTTAATTTTTAAAATTTTGTTACCTTCATTTTTGAATTTTGTGACTCGATACGGGTTCAAACGGATAGGAATGAAATTTTTTTTGTTCTCTATTTTTCGGCCTGTCCTGGCCCATTTCATCTTGAAATGAAGCCTGGATGATGTTTTTTAATTTTAAAATTTTTTTGCATTTATTTTTGAATTTTGTAACTCGGGTCGGGTTCGAACGGATAGGAATGAAAATTTTTTTCTTCTCTATTTTATGGCTTGTCCTGACCCGTTTTGTCATGAAATGACGCCTGGATGATGTTTTTTAATTTTTAAAATTTTTCAGCCTAAATTTTTGAATTTTGTAACTCGGGACGGTTTCAAACGGATAGGAATGAAATTTTTTTTGTTCTCTATTTTTGGGCTTGCCCTGACCCGTTTCATCTTGAAATGAAGCCTTGATTATGTTTTTTAAATTTTAAAATTTTCTTGCATTTATTTTTGAATTTTTTAACTCGGGACGGGTTCGAACGGATAGGAATGAAATTTTTTTTCTTCTCTATTTTTCGTCCTATTCTTACCCGTTTCATCTTGAAAATTGAGCCGGATGAGGTTTTTAATTTTTTAAAATTTTTTTTGCATTTATTTTGAAATTTTGTAACTCGGGCGGGTTCGAAACGGTTAGGAATGCAAAATTTTTTTCTTCTCTATTTTTGGCTTTTCCTGACCCGTTTCGTCATAAATGAAGCCTGGAGAGGATGGTTTTAATTTTTAAAATTTTCAGCCTAAATTTTGAATTTTGTAACTCGGACGGGTTCAATCGGATAGGAATGAAATTTTTTGTTCTCATTTTTCACCTGCCCTGAACCCGTTTTCGTCATGAAATGAAGCCTGGATGATGTTTTTTAATTTTTAAAATTTTTCAGCCTAAATTTTTGAATTTTGTAACTCGGGACGGGTTCAATCGGATAGGAATGAAATTTTTTTTGTTCTCTATTTTTCGACCTGCCCTGACCCGTTTCGTCTTGAAATGAAGCCTGGATGATGTTTTTTAATTTTTAAAATTTTTTTGCTTTTATTTTTGAATTTTTTAACTCGGGACGGGTTCGAACGGATAGGAATGAAATTTTTTTTCTTCTCTATTTTTCGTCCTATTCTTTCCCGTTTCATCTTGAAATGAAGCCTGGATGAGGTTTTTTAATTTTTAAAATTTTTCTGCCTAAATTATTTGAATTTTGTAACTCAGACGGGTTTCAACGGTGGATAGGAATGAAATTTTTTTGTTCTCTATTTTTCGGCCTGCCCTGACCCGTTTCGTCTTGAAATGAAGCCTGGATAATGTTTTTTAATTTTTAAAATATTTTTACCTTCATTTTTGAATTTTGTAACTCGAGATGGGTTCAAACGGATAGGAATGAAATTTTTTTTTTCTTTATTTTTCGTCCTGTCCTGACCCGTTTCATCTTGAAATGAAGCCTGGATGATATTTTTTAATTTTTAAAATTTTTTTGCATTTATTTTTGAATTTTGTAACTCGGGTCGGGTTCGAACGGATAGGAATGAAAATTTTTTTCTTCCCTATTTTTTGGCTTGTCCTGACCCGTTTCGTCATGAAATGAAGCCTGGATGATGTTTTTTAATTTTTAAAATTTTCAGCGAAAATTTTTGATTTTGTAACTGGGACGGGTTCAATCGGGATAGGAATGATTTTTTGTTCTCTATTTTCGACCTGCCTCTTGACCCGTTTCGTCTGGAATATGAAGCACGGGATGATGTTTTTTAATTTTTAAAATTTTTTTGCTTTTATTTTTGAATTTTTTAACTCGGGCCGGGTTCGAACGGATAGGAATGAAATTTTTTTTCTTCTCTATTTTTCGGCCAATCCTAACCCGTTTTATCTTAAAATGAAGTCTGGATGATGTTTCTTAATTTTTTAAATTTTTTGACAGTTATTTTTTAATTTTTTAACTCGGGTCGGGTTCGAACGGATAGGAATGAAAATTTTTTTCTTCTCTATTTTTTGGCTTGTCCTGACCCGTTTTGTCATGAAATGATTCCTGGATGATGTTTTAAAATTTTTCAGCCTAAATTTTTGAATTTTGTAACTCGGGACGTTTTCAAACGGATAGGAATGAAATTTTTTTTGTTCTCTATTTTTCGGCTTGCCCTGACCCGTTTCGTCTTGAAATGAAGCCTGGATTATGTTTTTTAATTTTTAAAATTTTCTTGCACTTATTTTTGAATTTTTTAACTCGGGACGGGTTCGAACGGATAGGAATGAAATTTTTTTTCTTCTCTATTTTTCGTCCTATTCTTACCCGTTTCATCTTGAAATGAAGCCTGGATGAGGTTTTTTAATTTTTAAAATTTTTTTGCATTTATTTTTGAATTTTGTAACTCGGGTCGGGTTCGAATGGATAGGAATGAAAATTTTTTTTCTTCTCTATTTTTTGGCTTGTCCTGACCCGTTTCGTCTTGAAATGAAGACTGGATGATGTTTTTTAATTTTTAAAATTTTTTTGCATTTATTTTTGAATTTGGTAACTCGGGTCGGGTTCGAACGAATAGGAATGAAAATTTTTTTCTTCTCTATTTTTTGGCTTGTCCTGACCCGTTTGTCAATGAAATGACGGCCTGGATGATGTTTTTTAATTTTTAAAAATCTTTTCAGCCTAAATTTTTGAATTTTGCTAACTTCGGGCGGTTTCAAACGTAGGAATGAAATTTTTTGTTCTCTATTTTTCGACCTGCCCTGACCGTTGTCGATCTGAATGAAGCCTGGATGATGTTTTTTAATTTTTAAAATTTTTTCTGCTTTTATTTTGAATTTTTTAACTCGGGCCGGGTTCGGAACAGGATGGAATGAAATTTTTTTTCCTTTCTCTATTTTATCGACCAATCCTACCCGTTTTATCTTGAATATGAAAAAGTCTGATGATGTTTCTTAATTTTTTAAATTTTTGACATTTATATTTTGAATTTTTTAACTCGGGTCGGTTCACGGATAGGATGAAATTTTTAATTTCTTCTCTATTTTTCGTCCTATTCTTACCGTTTCATCTTGAAATGAAGCCTGGATGAGGTTTTTTAATTTTTAAAATTTTTTTGCATTTATTTTTGAATTTTGTAACTCGGGTCGGGTTCGAACGGATAGGAATGAAAATTTTTTTTCCTCTCTATTTTTTGGCTTGTCTTGACCCGTTTCGTCATGAAATGAAGACTGGATGATGTTTTTTAATTTTTAAAATTTTTCTGCCTAAATTTTTGAATTTTGTAACTCGGGACGGGTTCAAACGGATAGGAATGAAATTTTTTTTGTTCTCTATTTTTTGGCCTGCCCTGACCCGTTTCGTCTTGAAATGAAGCCTGGATGATGTGTTTTAATTTTTAAAATTTTATTACCTTCATTTTTGAATTTTGTAACTCGAGATGGGTTCAAACGGATAGGAATGAAATTTTTTTTGTTCTTTATTTTTCGGCCTGTCCTGACCCGTTTCATCTTGAAATGAAGCCTGGATGATATTTTTTAATTTTTAAAATTTTTTTGCATTTATTTTTGAATTTTGTAACTCGGGTCGGGTTCGAACGGATAGGAATGAAAATTTTTTTCTTCTCTATTTTTTGGCATGTCCTGACCCGTTTCGTCATGAAATGAAGCCGGGATGAGGTTTTTTAATTTTTAAAATTTTGTTACCTTCATTTTTGAATTTTGTGACTCGAGACGGGTTCAAACGGATAGGAATGAAATTTTTTTTGTTCTCTATTTTTCGGCCTGTCCTGGCCCATTTCATCTTGAAATGAAGCCTGGATGATGTTTTTTAATTTTTAAATTTTTTTGCATTTATTTTTGAATTTTGTAACTCGGGTCGGGTTCGAACGGATAGGAATGAAAATTTTTTTCTTCTCTATTTTATGGCTTGTCCTGACCCGTTTTGTCATGAAATGACGCCTGGATGATGTTTTTTAATTTTTAAAATTTTTCAGCCTAAATTTTTGAATTTTGTAACTCGGGACGGTTTCAAACGGATAGGAATGAAATTTTTTTTGTTCTCTATTTTTCGGCTTGCCCTGACCCGTTTCGTCTTGAAATGAAGCCTGGATTATGTTTTTAATTTTTAAAATTTTCTTGCATTTATTTTTGAATTTTTTAACTCGGGACGGGTTCAACGGATCGGAATGAATTTTTTTCTTTCTATTTTTCGTCCCTATTCTTCCGTTTCATCTTTGAAATGAAAGCCTGGATGAGGTTTTTTAATTTGTTAAAATTTTTTTGCATTTATATGCTGATGTTGTAACTCGGGTCGGGTGTCGAACGGATAGGATGAAAATTTTTCTTCTCTATTTTTTGGCTTGGTCCTGACCGTTTCGTCAATGAAATGAAGCACTGGGATGATGTGTTTTTTAATTTTTGAAAATTTTTCACCTAAATTTTTGATTTTGTAACTCGGGACGGGTTCAGATCGGATAGGAATGAAATTTTTTTTGTTCCTATTTTTTCGACCGCCTGACCCGCTTTCGTCTTGAAATGAAAGCCTGGATGATGTTTTTAATTTTTAAAAATTTTTTTGCTTTATTTTTGAATTTTTAACTCGAGGGTTCGAACGGATAGGAATGAAATTTTTTTTCTTCTCTATTTTTCGGCCTATTCTGACCCGTTTCATCTTGAAATGAAGCCTGGATGAGGTTTTTTAATTTTTAAAATTTTTTTGCATTTATTTTTGCATTTTGTAACTCGGGTCGGGTTCGAACGGATAGGAATGAAAATTTTTTTTCCTCTCTATTTTTTGGCTTGTCTTGACCCGTTTCGTCATGAAATGAAGACTGGATGATGTTTTTTAATTTTTAAAATTTTTCTGCCTAAATTTTTGAATTTTGTAACTCAGGACGGGTTCAAACGGATAGGAATGAAATTTTTTTTGTTCTCTATTTTTCGGCCTGCCCTGACCCGTTTCGTCTTGAAATGAAGCCTGGATGATGTTTTTTAA
>NW_022155301.1:8148-11536 GCF_001633185.2 Quercus lobata | reverse complement strand
AAAACATCATTCAGGCTTCATTCCAAGACGAAACGGGTCAGGACAGGCTGAAAAATAGAGAACAAAAAAAATTTCTTTCCTATCCGTTCGAACCAGACCCGAGTTAGAAAATTCAAAAATTAAGGCAAAAAAATTCTAAAAATTAAAAAATATCATCCAAGCTTCATTTCAAGACGAAACGGGCCAAGACAGTCCGAAAAATAGACAACAAAAAAAATTTCATTCCTATCCGTTCGAACCCGACCCGAGTTAGAAAATTCAAAAATAAAGGCAAAAGAATTCTAAAAAGTAAAAAACATCATTCAGGCTACATTCCAAGACGAAACGGGTCAGGACAGGCCGAAAAATAGAGAACAAAAAAAATTTCATTCCTATCCGTTCATACCCGACCCGAGTTAGAAAATTCAAAAATTAATGTAAAAAAATTTTAAAAATTAAAAAACATCATCCAGGCTTCATTTCAAGACGAAAGGGGTCAGGACAGGCCGAAAATTAGAGAATAAAAAAAATTTCATTCCTATCCGTTCGAACCCGACCCGAGTTAGAAAATTCAAAAATAATTGCAAAAAAAATTTCAAAATTTAAAAACGTCACCCAGGCATCATTTCAAGACGAAACGGGACAAGACAGGCTGGAAAATAGGGAAAAAAAATTTTCTTTCCTATCCGTTCGAACCCGACCCGAGTTAGAAAATTAAAAAATAAAGGCAACAGAAATCTAAAAAGTAAAAAACATCATTCAGGCTTCATTCCAAGACGAAACGGGTCAGGACAGGCTGAAAAATAGAGAACAAAAAAAATTTCTTTCCTATCCGTTCGAACCAGACCCGAGTTAGAAAATTCAAAAATTAAGGCAAAAAAATTCTAAAAATTAAAAAATATCATCCAAGCTTCATTTCAAGACGAAACGGGCCAAGACAGTCCGAAAAATAGACAAAAAAAAAATTTCATTCCTATCCGTTCGAACCCGACCCGAGTTAGAAAATTCAAAAATAAAGGCAAAAGAATTCTAAAAAGTAAAAAACATCATTCAGGCTACATTCCAAGACGAAACGAGTCAGGACAGGCCGAAAAATAGAGAACAAAAAAAATTTCATTCCTATCTGTTCGTACCCGACCCGAGATAGAGAATTCAAAAATTAATGTAAAAAAATTTTAAAAATTAAAAAACATCATCCAGGCTACATTCCAAGACGAAACGGGTCAGGACAGGCCGAAAAATAGAGAACAAAAAAAATTTCATTCCTATCCGTTCATACCCGACCCGAGTTAGAAAATTCAAAAATTAATGTAAAAAAATTTTAAAAATTAAAAAACATCATCCAGGCTTCATTTCAAGACGAAAGGAGTCAGGACAGGCCGAAAAATAGTGAACAAAAAAAATATCATTCCTATCTGTTCGAACCCGACCCGAGTTAGAAAATTCAAAATTAAATGCAAAAAAAATTTAAAAATTAAAAAATATCATGCAGGCTTCATTTCAAGACGAAACGGGTCATTACAGGTGAAAAAATAGAGAATAAAAAAAATTTCATTCCTATCCGTTCGAACCAGACCCAAGTTTGCAAATTCAGAAATAAATTCAAAAAAATTCTAAAAATTAAAAAATATCATCCAGGCTTCATTTTCAAAACGAAACGGTCAGGACAGGCCGGAAAGAATTAAGACAGAAAAATATCGTTCCTATGCCGTTCGAACCCGACCCGACGTTAGAAAATCAAAAATAAAGCAAAAAAAAAATCTAAAAAAATTAGAAAAATATTCGATGCAGGCTTCATTCCAGACGAACGGTGTTCATTAACAGCTCAGTGAAAATAGAGAATAAACAAAATTTCATTTCCTATCCGTTCGAACCAGGGACCAAGGTAGCAACTTCAGAAATAGAATTCAAAAAATTCTAAAATTTAAAAAATATTCATCCAGCTTCATTTGCAAAACGACAACGGGTCAGGACAGGCCGAAAAATAGAGAACAAAAAAAATATCATCCCTATCCGTTCGAACCCGACCCGAGTTAGAAAATTCAAAAATAAATGCAAAAAAAATTTAAAAATTAAAAAATATCATGCAGGCTTCATTTCAAGACGAAACGGGTCATTACAGGTGAAAAAATAGAGAATAAAAAAAATTTCATTCCTATCCGTTCGAACCAGACCCAAGTTTGCAAATTCAGAAATAAATTCAAAAAAATTCTAAAAATTAAAAAATATCATCCAGGCTTCATTTCAAAACGAAACGGGTCAGGACAGGCCGAAAAATAGAGAACAAAAAAAATATGATTCATATCCGTTCGAACCCGACCCGAGTTAGAAAATTCAAAAATAAATGCAAAAAAAATTTAAAAATTAAAAAATATCATGCAGGCTTCATTTCAAGACGAAACGGGTCATTACAGGTGAAAAAATAGAGAATAAAAAAAATTTCATTCCTATCCGTTCGAACCAGACCTAAGTTAGCAAATTCAGAAATAAATTCAAAAAAATTCTAACAATTAAAAAATATCATCCAGGCTTCATTTCAAAACGAAACGGGTCAGGACAGGCCGAAAAATAGAGAACAAAAAAAATATCATTCCTATCCGTTCGAACCCGACCCGAGTTAGAAAATTAAAAATAAATGCAAAAAAATTTTAAAAATTAAATAACATCGTCCAGGCTTCATTTCAAGACGAAACGGGTCAGGACAGGCTAAAACAAAAAAAGAACAACAAAAATATCATTCCTATACGTTCGAACCCGACCCGAGTTAGAAAATTCAAAAATAAATGCAAAAAAAATTTAAAAATTAAAAAACATTGTCCAGGCTTCATTTAAAGACGAAACGGGTCAGGACAGGCCGAAAATGAGAACCAAAAAAAATTTCCTTCCTATCGTTGGACCAGACGCGAGTTCAAAATACAAAATAAATTGCAAAAAAATGTATAAAAATTACAAAACATCATCGGGTCTCATTTCAAAACGAAAACGGGTCAGGACAGGCCAAATTAAGAATAAAAAAATTTCATTCCTATCCGTTCTCGAACCGACCCGAGTTAGAAAATTCAAAAAATAATTGCAAAAAAAAATCTTAAAAATGTAAAAAACGTCACCCAGGCATCATTTCAAGACGAAACGGGTCAGGACAGGCTGAAAAATAGAGAACAAAAAAATTTCTTTCCTATCCGTTCGAACCAGACCCGAGTTAGAAAATTCAAAAATTAAGGCAAAAAAATTCTAAAAATTAAAAAATATCATCCAAGCTTCATTTCAAGACGAAACGGGCCAAGACAGTCCGAAAAATAGACAAAAAAAAAATTTCATTCCTATCCGTTCGAACCCGACCCGAGTTAGAAAATTCAAAAATAAAGGCAAAAGAATTCTAAAAAGTAAAAAACATCATTCAGGCTACATT
>NW_022155301.1:0-5225 GCF_001633185.2 Quercus lobata | reverse complement strand
AAAAAATTTCATTCCTATCCGTTCGAACCCGACCCGAGTTAGAAAATTCAAAAATAAAGGCAAAAAAATTCTAAAAAGTAAAAAACATCATTCTGGCTACATTCCAAGACGAAACGAGTCAGGACAGGCCAAAAAATAGAGAACAAAAAAAATTTCATTCCTATCTGTTCGTACCCGACCCGAGATAGAGAATTCAAAAATTAATGTAAAAAAATTTTAAAAATTAAAAAACATCATCCAGGCTACATTCCAAGACGAAACGGGTCAGGACAGGCCGAAAAATAGAGAACAAAAAAAATTTCATTCCTATCTGTTCGTACCCGACCCGAGATAGAGAATTCAAAAATAAATGTAAAAAAATTTTAAAAATTAAAAAACATCATCCAGGCTACATTCCAAGACGAAACGGGTCAGGACAGGCCGAAAAATAGAGAACAAAAAAAATTTCATTCCTATCCGTTCATACCCGACCCGAGTTAGAAAATTCAAAAATTAATGTAAAAAAATTTTAAAAATTAAAAAACATCATCCAGGCTTCATTTCAAGATGAAAGGGGTCAGGACAGGCCGAAAAATAGAGAACAAAAAAAATATCATTCCTATCCGTTCGAACCCGACCCGAGTTAGAAAATTCAAAAATAAATGCAAAAAAAATTTAAAAATTAAAAAATATCATGCAGGCTTCATTTCAAGACGAAACGGGTCTTACCGGTGAAAAAATAGAAGATAAATAAAAATTTCATTCCTATCCGTTCGAACCATACCCAAAGTTTGCAAAATTCAGAAATTAATTTCAAAAAATTCTAAATATTAAAAAAATCATCCAGGCTTCATTTAACGAAACGGGGTCAGGACAGGCGAAAAATAGGAACAAAAAAATATCATTCCCTATCCGTTCGAACCCGACCCGAGTTAGAAAATTAAAAAATAAAGGCAACAGAAATCTAAAAAGTAAAAAACATCATTCGGGCTTCATTCCAAGACGAAACGGGTCAGGACAGGCTGAAAAATAGAGAACAAAAAAAATTTCTTTCCTATCCGTTCGAACCAGACCCGAGTTAGAAAATTCAAAAATTAAGGCAAAAAAATTCTAAAAATTAAAAAATATCATCCAAGCTTCATTTCAAGACGAAACGGGCCAAGAAAGTCCGAAAAATAGACAAGAAAAAAAATTTCATTCCTATCCGTTCGAACCCGACCCGAGTTAGAAAATTCAAAAATAAAGGCAAAAGAATTCTAAAAAGTAAAAAACATCATTCAGGCTACATTCCAAGACGAAACGGGTCAGGACAGGCCGAAAAATAGAGAACAAAAAAAATTTCATTCCTATCCGTTCGTACCCGACCCGTGATAGAAAATTCAAAAATTAATGTAAAAAAATTTTAAAAATTAAAAAACATCATCCAGGCTTCATTTCAAGACGAAAGGAGTCAGGACAGGCCGAAAAATAGTGAACAAAAAAAATATCATTCCTATCTGTTCGAACCCGACCCGAGTTAGAAAATTCAAAATTAAATGCAAAAAAAATTTAAAAATTAAAAAATATCATGCAGGCTTCATTTCAAGACGAAACGGGTCATTACAGGTGAAAAAATAGAGAATAAAAAAAATTTCATTCCTATCCGTTCGAACCAGACCCAAGTTAGCAAATTCAGAAATAAATTCAAAAAAATTCTAAAAATTAAAAAATATCATCCAGGCTTCATTTCAAAACGAAACGGGTCAGGACAGGCCGAAAAATAGAGAACAAAAAAAATATCATTCCTATCCGTTCGAACCCGACCCGAGTTAGAAAATTAAAAAATAAAGGCAACAGAAATCTAAAAAGTAAAAAACATCATTCAGGCTTCATTCCAAGACGAAACGGGTCAGGACAGGCTGAAAAATAGAGAACAAAAAAAATTTCTTTCCTATCCGTTCGAACCAGACCCGAGTTAGAAAATTCAAAAATTAAGGCAAAAAAATTCTAAAAATTAAAAAATATCATCCAAGATTCATTTCAAGACGAAACGGGCCAAGAAAGTCCGAAAAATAGACAAGAAAAAAAATTTCATTCCTATCCGTTCGAACCCGACCCGAGTTAGAAAATTCAAAAAAAAAGGCAAAAGAATTCTAAAAAGTAAAAAACATCATTCAGGCTACATTCCAAGACGAAACGGGTCAGGACAGGCCGAAAAATAGAGAACAAAAAAAATTTCATTCCTATCCGTTCGTACCCGACCCGAGATAGAAAATTCAAAAATTAATGTAAAAAAATTTTTAAAAATTAAAAAACATCATCCAGGCTACATTCCAAGACGAAACGGGTCAGGACAGGCCGAAAAATAGAGAACAAAAAAAATTTCATTCCTATCCGTTCATACCCGACCCGAGTTAGAAAATTCAAAAATTAATGTAAAAAAATTTTAAAAATTAAAAAACATCATCCAGGCTTCATTTCAAGACGAAAGGGGTCAGGACAGGCCGAAAATTAGAGAATAAAAAAAATTTCATTCCTATCCGTTCGAACCCGACCCGAGTTAGAAAATTCAAAAATAATTGCAAAAAAAATTTAAAAATTTAAAAACGTCACCCAGGCATCATTTCAAGACGAAACGGGACAAGACAGGCTGGAAAATAGGGAAAAAAAATTTTCTTTCCTATCCGTTCGAACCCGACCCGAGTTAGAAAATTAAAAAATAAAGGCAACAGAAATCTAAAAAGTAAAAAACATAATTCAGGCTTCATTCCAAGACGAAACGGGTCAGGACAGGCTGAAAAATAGAGAACAAAAAAAATTTCTTTCCTATCCGTTCGAACCAGACCCGAGTTAGATAATTCAAAAATTAAGGCAAAAAAATTCTAAAAATTAAAAAATATCATCCAAGCTTCATTTCAAGACGAAACGGGCCAAGACAGTTCGAAAAATAGACAACAAAAAAAATTTCGTTCCTATCCGTTCGAACCCGACCCGAGTTATAAAATTCAAAAATAAAGGCAAAAGAATTCTAAAAAGTAAAAAACATCATTCTGGCTACATTCCAAGACGAAACGGGTCAGGACAGGCCGAAAAATAGAGAACAAAAAAAATTTCTTTCCTATCCGTTCGAACCAGACCCGAGTTAGAAAATTCAAAAATTAAGGCAAAAAAATTCTAAAAATTAAAAAATATCATCCAAGCTTCATTTCAAGACGAAACGGGCCAAGACAGTTCGAAAAATAGACAACAAAAAAAATTTCGTTCCTATCCGTTCGAACCCGACCAGAGTTAGAAAATTCAAAAATAAAGGCAAAAGAATTCTAAAAAGTAAAAAACATCATTCAGGCTACATTCCAAGACGAAACGAGTCAGGACAGGCCGAAAAATAGAGAACAAAAAAAATTTCATTCCTATCTGTTCGTACCCGACCCGAGATAGAGAATTCAAAAATTAATGTAAAAAAATTTTAAAAATTAAAAAACATCATCCAGGCTACATTCCAAGACGAAACGGGTCAGGACAGGCCGAAAAATAGAGAACAAAAAAAATTTCATTCCTATCCGTTCATACCCGACCCGAGTTAGAAAATTCAAAAATTAATGTAAAAAAATTTTAAAAATTAAAAAACATCATCCAGGCTTCATTTCAAGACGAAAGGGGTCAGGACAGGCCGAAAAATAGAGAACAAAAAAAATATCATTCCTATCCGTTCGAACCCGACCCGAGTTAGAAAATTCAAAAATAAATGCAAAAAAAATTTAAAAATTTAAAAATATCATGCAGGCTTCATTTCAAGACGAAACGGGTCATTACAGGTGAAAAAATAGAGAATAAAAAAAATTTCATTCCTATCCGTTCGAACCAGACCCAAGTTTGCAAATTCAGAAATAAATTCAAAAAAATTCTAAAAATTAAAAAATATCATCCAGGCTTCATTTCAAAACGAAACGGGTCAGGACAGGCCGAAAAATAGAGAACAAAAAAAATATCATTCCTATCCGTTCGAACCCGACCCGAGTTAGAAAATTCAAAAATAATTGCAAAAAAAATTTAAAAATTTAAAAACGTCACCCAGGCATCATTTCAAGACGAAACGGGACAAGACAGGCTGAAAAATAGGGAAAAAAAATTTTCTTTCCTATCCGTTCGAACCCGACCCGAGTTAGAAAATTAAAAAATAAAGGCAACAGAAATCTAAAAAGTAAAAAACATCATTCAGGCTTCATTCCAAGACGAAACGGGTCAGGACAGGCTGAAAAATAGAGAACAAAAAAAATTTCTTTCCTATCCGTTCGAACCAGACCCGAGTTAGAAAATTCAAAAATTAAGGCAAAAAAATTCTAAAAATTAAAAAATATCATCCAAGCTTCATTTCAAGACGAAACGGGCCAAGAAAGTCCGAAAAATAGAGAACAAAAAAAATTTCATTCCTATCCGTTCAACCCGACCCGAGTTAGAAAATTCAAAAATTAATGTAAAAAAAATTGAAAAATTAAAAAACATCATCCAGGCTTCATTTCAAGACGAAAGGGGTCAGGACAGGCCGAAAAATAGAGAACAAAAAAAATATCATTCCTATCCGTTCGAACCCGACCCGAGTTAAAAAATTCAAAAATAAATGCAAAAAAAATTAAAAAATTAAAAAATATCATGCAGGCTTCATTTCAAGACGAAACGGGTCATTACAGGTGAAAAAATAGAGAATAAAAAAAATTTCATTCCTATCCGTTCGAACCAGACCCAAGTTTGCAAATTCAGAAATAAATTCAAAAAAATTCTAAAAATTAAAAAATATCATCCAGGCTTCATTTCAAAACGAAACGGGTCAGGACAGGCCGAAAAATAGAGAACAAAAAAAATATCATTCCTATCCGTTCGTACCCGACCCGAGTTAGAAAATTCAAAAATAAATGCAAAAAAAATTTAAAAATTATAAAATATCATGCAGGCTTCATTTCAAGACGAAACGGGTCATTACAGGTGAAAAAATAGAGAATAAAAAAAATTTCATTCCTATCCGTTCGAACCAGACCCAAGTTAGCAAATTCAGAAATAAATTCAAAAAAATTCTAAAAATTAAAAAATATCATCCAGGCTTCATTTCAAAACGAAACGGGTCAGGACAGGCCGAAAAATAGAGAACAAAAAAAATATCATTCCTATCCGTTCGAACCCGACCCGAGTTAGAAAATTAAAAATAAATGCAAAAAAATTTTAAAAATTAAATAACATCGTCCAGGCTTCATTTCAAGACGAAACGGGTCAGG
>NW_022155300.1:0-11604 GCF_001633185.2 Quercus lobata | reverse complement strand
TCATTTCAATATGAAACGGGTCAGTATAGGCCTAAAAATAGAGAAGAAAAAAAATTTCATTCCTATCCATTCGAACCCGACCCGAGTAAAAAAATTCAAAAATAAATGCATAAAAATTTTAAAAATTAAAAAATATCATCCAGGCTTCATTTAAAGACGAAACGGGTCAGGATAGGCTGAAAAATAGAGAACCAAAAAAATTTTATTCCTATCCGTTCGAACCCGACCCGAGTTAGAAAATTCAAAAATAAATGCAAAAAAATTTTAAAAATTAAAAAACATCATCCAGGCTTCATTTTCATGACTAAACGGGTCAGCAACAAGCCAAAAAAATAGAGAAGAAAAAAAATTTTCATTTCCTACCGTTCGAACCGACCGAGTTACAAATTCAAAATAAGATGGCAAAAAATTTTAAAAATTAAAAACATCATCCAGGCTCATTTCAAGATGAAACAGTCAGGACAGGCTGAAAAATAGAGAACAAAAAAATTTCATTCCTATCCGTTTGAACCCGTCTCGAGGTACAAAATTCAAAAATGAAGGTAAAAAAATTTTAAAAATTAAAAAACATCGTCCAGGCTTCATTTCAAGACGAAACGGGTCAGGGCAGGCCGAAGAATAGAGAACAAAAAAAATTTCATTCCTATCCGTTTGAACCCGTCCCGAGTTACGAAATTCAAATATTTAGGCAGAAAAATTTTAAAAATTAAAAAACATCATCCAGGCTTCATTTCATGATGAAACGGGTCAGGACAAGCCAAAAAATAGAGAAGAAAAAAATTTTCATTCCTATCCGTTCGAACCCGACCCGAGTTACAAAATTCAAAAATAAATGCAAAAAAATTTTAAAAATTGAAAAACATCATCCAGGCTTCATTTCAAGATGTAACGGGTCAGGACAGGCCGAAAAATAGAGAACAAAAAAAATTTCATTCCTATCCGTTCGAACCCGTCTCGAGTTACAAAATTCAAAAATGAAGGTAAAAAAATTTTAAAAATTAAAAAACATCATCCAAGCTTCATTTCATGACGAAACGGGTCAGGACAAGCCAAAAAATAGAGAAGAAAAAAAATTTCATTCCTATCCGTTCGAACCCGACCCGAGTCACAAAATTCAAAAATAAATGCAAAAAAATTTTAAAAATTAAAAAACATCATCTAGGCTTGATTTCAAGAGGAGACGGGTATGAATATGCCCAAAAATAGAGAAGAAAAAAAAAATCTTTCCTTTCCGTTCGAACCCGACCCGAGATAAAAAATTCAAAAATAAATGCAAAAAAATTTTAAAAATTAAAAAACCTTATCCAGGCATCATTTCAAGATGAAACGGGTAAGAATAGGCCGAAAAATAGAGAAGAAAAAAAATTTCATTCCTATCCGTTCGAACCCGACCCGAGTTAAAAAATTCAAAAATAAATGCAAAAACATTTTAAAAATTAAAAAACATCATCCGGGCTTCATTTCAAGATGAAACGGGTCAGGACAGGCTGAAAAATAGAGAACAAAAAAAATTCATTCCTATCCGTTTGAACCCGTCTCGAGTTACAAAATTCAAAAATGAAGGTATGAAAATTTTAAAAATTAAAAAACATCATCCAGGCTTCATTTCAAGACGAAACGGGTCAGGGCAGGCCGAAGAATAGAGAACAAAAAAAATTTCATTCCTATCCGTTTGAGCCCGTCCCGAGTTACAAAATTCAAATATTTAGGCAGAAAAATTTTAAAAATTAAAAAACACCATCCAGGCTTCATTTCATGACGAAACGGGTCAGGACAAGCCAAAAAATAGAGAAGAAAAAAATTTTCATTCCTATCCGTTCGAACCCGACCCGAGTTACAAAATTAAAAAATAAATGCAAAAAAATTTTAAAAATTGAAAAACATCATCCAGGCTTCATTTCAAGATGTAACGGGTCAGGACTGGCCGAAAAATAGAGAATAAAAAAAATTTCATTCCTATCCGTTTGAACCCGTCTCGAGTTACAAAATTCAAAAATCAAGGTAAAAAAATTTAAAAAATTAAAAAACATTATCCAGGCTTCATTTCATGACGAAACGGGTCAGGACAGGCCAAAAAATAGAGAAGAAAAAAATTTTCATTCCTATCCGTTCGAACCCGACCCGAGTTACAAAATTCAAAAATAAATGCAAAAAAATTTAAAAAATTAAAAAACATCATCCAGGCTTTATTTCACTATGAAACGGGTCAGGACAGGCCGAAAAATAGAGAACAAAAAAAATTTCATTCCTATTCGTTTGAACTCGTCTCGAGTTACAAAATTCAAAAATGAAGGTAAAAAAATTTTAAAAATTAAAAAACATCATCCAGGCTTCATTTCATGACGAAACGGGTCAGACAAGCCAAAAAATAGAGAAGAAAAAAATTTTCATTCCTATCCGTTCGAACCCGACCCGAGTTACAAAATTCAAATATAAATGCAAAAAAATTTTAAAAATTAAAAAACATCATCCAGGCTTCATTTCAAGATGAAACGAGTCAGGACAGGCCGAAAAATAGAGAACAAAAAAAATTTCATTCCTATCCGTTTGAACCCGTCTCGAGTTACAAAATTCAAAAATGAAGGCAAAAAAATTTTAAAAATTAAAAAACATCATCCAGGCTTCATTTCATGACGAAACGGGTCAGGACAAGCCAAAAAATAGAGAAGAAAAAAATTTTCATTCCTATCCGTTCGAACCCGACCCGAGTTACAAAATTCAAAAATAAATGCAAAAAAATTTTAAAAATTAAAAAACATCATCCAGGCTTCATTTCAAGATGAAACGGGTCAGGACTGGCCGAAAAATAGAGAACAAAAACAATTTCATTCCTATCCGTTTGAACCCGTCTCGAGTTACAAAATTCAAAAATGAAGGTAAAAAAATTTAAAAAATTAAAAAACATTATCCAGGCTTCATTTCATGACGAAACGGGTCAGGACAGGCCAAAAAATAGAGAAGAAAAAAATTTTCATTCCTATCCGTTCGAACCCGACCCGACTTACAAAATTCAAAAATAAATGCAAAAAAATTTTAAAAATTAAAAAACATCATCCAGGCTTCATTTCAAGACGAAACGGGTCAGGGCAGGCCGAAGAATAGAGAACAAAAAAAATTTCATTCCTATCCGTTTGAACCCGTCCCGAGTTACAAAATTCAAAAATAAATGCCAAAAAATTTTAAAAATTTAAAAAACATCATCCAGGCTTCATTTCAAGATGAAACGGGTCAGGACAGGCCGAAAAATAGAGAACAAAAAAAATTTCATTTCTATCCGTTTGAACCCGTCTCGAGTTACAAAATTCAAAAATGAAGGTAAAAAAATTTTAAAAATTAAAAAACATCATCCAGGCTTCATTTCATGACGAGACGGGTCAGGACAAGCCAAAAAACAGGGAAGAAAAAAAATTTCATTCCTATCCGTTCGAACCCGACCCGAGTTACAAAATTCAAAAATAAATGAAAAAAAATTTTAAAAATTGAAAAATATCATCCAGGCTTTATTTCAAGATGAAACGGGTCAGGACAGGCCGAAAAATAGAGAAGAAAAAAAATTTCATTCCTATCCGTTCGAACCCGGCCCGAGTTAAAAAATTCAAAAATAAATGCAAAAAACTTTTAAAAATTAAAAAACATCATCTAGGCTTGATTTCAAGAGGAGACGGGTAAGAATAGGCCTAAAAATAGAGAAGAAAAAAAAAATCTTTCCTTTCCGTTCGAACCCGACCTGAGATAAAAAATTCAACAATAAATGCAAAAAAATTTTAAAAATTAAAAAACCTTATCCAGGCATCATTTCAAGATGAAACGGGTAAGAATAGGCCGAAAAATAGAGAAGAAAAAAAATTTCATTCCTATCCGTTCGAACCCGACCCGAGTTAAATAATTCAAAAATAAATGCAAAAACAATTTAAAAATTAAAAAACATCATCCGGGCTTCATTTCAAGATGAAACGGGTCAGGATAGGCCGAAAAATAGAGAAGAAAAAAAATTTTGTTCCTCTCCGTTCGAACCCGATCCGAGTTACAAAATTCAAATATGAAGGTAAAAAAATTTTAAAAATTAAAAAACATCATCCAGGCTTCATTTCATGACGAAACGGGTCAGCACAAGCCAAAAAATAGAGAAGAAAAAAATTTTCATTCCTATCCGTTCGAACCCGACCCGAGTTACAAAATTCAAAAATAAATGCAAAAAAATTTTAAAAATTAAAAAACATCATCCAGGCTTCATTTCAAGATGAAACGAGTCAGGACAGGCTGAAAAATAGAGAACAAAAAAAATTTCATTCCTATCCGTTTGAACCCGTCTCGAGGTACAAAATTCAAAAATGAAGGTAAAAAAATTTTAAAAATTAAAAAACATCGTCCAGGCTTCATTTCAAGACGAAACGGGTCAGGGCAGGCCGAAGAATAGAGAACAAAAAAAATTTCATTCCTATCCGTTTGAACCCGTCCCGAGTTACGAAATTCAAATATTTAGGCAGAAAAATTTTAAAAATTAAAAAACATCATCCAGGCTTCATTTCATGATGAAACGGGTCAGGACAAGCCAAAAAATAGAGAAGAAAAAAATTTTCATTCCTATCCGTTCGAACCCGACCCGAGTTACAAAATTCAAAAATAAATGCAAAAAAATTTTAAAACATCATCCAGGCTTCATTTCAAGATGTAACGGGTCAGGACAGGCCGAAAAATAGAGAACAAAAAAAATTTCATTCCTATCCGTTCGAACCCGTCTCGAGTTACAAAATTCAAAAATGAAGGTAAAAAAATTTTAAAAATTAAAAAACATTATCCAAGCTTCATTTCATGATGAAACGGGTCAGGACAAGCCAAAAAATAGAGAAGAAAAAAAATTTCATTCCTATCCGTTCGAACCCGACCCGAGTCACAAAATTCAAAAATAAATGCAAAAAAATTTTAAAAATTAAAAAACATCATCTAGGCTTGATTTCAAGAGGAGACGGGTATGAATATGCCCAAAAATAGAGAAGAAAAAAAAAATCTTTCCTTTCCGTTCGAACCCGACCCGAGATAAAAAATTCAAAAATAAATGCAAAAAAATTTTAAAAATTAAAAAACCTTATCCAGGCATCATTTCAAGATGAAACGGGTAAGAATAGGCCGAAAAATAGAGAAGAAAAAAAATTTCATTCCTATCCGTTCGAACCCGACCCGAGTTAAAATATTCAAAAATAAATGCAAAAACATTTTAAAAATTAAAAAACATCATCCGGGCTTCATTTCAAGATGAAACGGGTCAGGACAGGCTGAAAAATAGAGAACAAAAAAAATTCATTCCTATCCGTTTGAACCCGTCTCGAGTTACAAAATTCAAAAATGAAGGTATGAAAATTTTAAAAATTAAAAAACATCATCCAGGCTTCATTTCAAGACGAAACGGGTCAGGGCAGGCCGAAGAATAGAGAACAAAAAAAATTTCATTCCTATCCGTTTGAGCCCGTCCCGAGTTACAAAATTCAAATATTTAGGCAGAAAAATTTTAAAAATTAAAAAACACCATCCAGGCTTCATTTCATGACGAAACGGGTCAGGACAAGCCAAAAAATAGAGAAGAAAAAAATTTTCATTCCTATCCGTTCGAACCCGACCCGAGTTACAAAATTAAAAAATAAATGTAAAAAAATTTTAAAAATTGAAAAACATCATCCAGGCTTCATTTCAAGATGTAACGGGTCAGGACTGGCCGAAAAATAGAGAATAAAAAAAATTTCATTCCTATCCGTTTGAACCCGTCTCGAGTTACAAAATTCAAAAATCAAGGTAAAAAAATTTAAAAAATTAAAAAACATTATCCAGGCTTCATTTCATGACGAAACGGGTCAGGACAGGCCAAAAAATAGAGAAGAAAAAAATTTTCATTCCTATCGTTCGAACCCGACCCGAGTTACAAAATTCAAAAATAAATGCAAAAAAATTTAAAAAATTAAAAAACATCATCCAGGCTTTATTTCACTATGAAACGGGTCAGGACAGGCCGAAAAATAGAGAACAAAAAAAATTTCATTCCTATCGTTTGAACTCGGTCTCGGAGTTACAAAATTCAAAAATGAAGGTAAAAAAATTTAAAAAATTAAAAAACATCATCCAGGCTTCATTTCAGACGAATACGGGTCAGGCACAAGCCAAAAATAGAGAAGAAAAAAAATTTCATTCCTATCGTTCGAACCCGCCCCGAGTTACAAAATTCTAATATAAATGCAAAAATTTTAAAAATTTTCCGTTCATCATCCAGGCTTCATTTCACCTGAGATAAAAAATTCAAAATTAGGCGAAAAATTTTAAAAATTAAAAACATCATCCAGGCTTCATTTCAAGATGAAACGGGTCAGGACTGGCCGAAAAATAGAGAACAAAAAAAATTTCATTCCTATCCGTTTGAACCCGTCCCGAGTTACAAAATTCAAATATTTAGGCAGAAAAATTTTAAAAATTAAAAAACATCATCCAGGCTTCATTTCATGACGAAACGGGTCAGGACAAGCCAAAAAATAGAGAAGAAAAAAATTTTCATTCCTATCCGTTCGAACCCGACCCGAGTTACAAAATTCAAAAATAAATGCAAAAAAATTTTAAAAATTGAAAAACATCATCCAGCCTTCATTTCAAGATGTAACGGGTCAGGACAGGCACAAAAATAGGGAACAAAAAAAATTTCATTCCTATCCGTTTGAACCCGTCTCGAGTTACAAAATTCAAAAATGAAGGTAAAAAAATTTTAAAAATTAAAAAACATCATCCAGGCTTCATTTCATGACGAAACGGGTTCGGGCAGGCCAAAAAATAGAGAACAAAAAAATTTCATTCCTATCCGTTTGAACCCGTCCCGAGTTACAAAAATTCAAAAATAAATGCCAAAAAATTTTAAAAATTTTAAAAAACATCATCCAGGCTTCAGTTTCAAGATGGAAACGGGGTCAGGAACAGGCCGAAAATAGAGAACAAAAAAAATTTCATTCTATCCGTTTGAACCCGTCTCGAGTTACAAAATTCAAAAATGAAGGTCAAAAAATTTTAAAAATTAAAAAACATCATCCAGGCTTCATTTCATGACGAGACGGGTCAGGACAAGCCAAAAAACAGGGAAGAAAAAAAATTTCATTCCTATCCGTTCGAACCCGACCCGAGTTACAAAATTCAAAAATAAATGAAAAAAAATTTTAAAAATTGAAAAATATCATCCAGGCTTTATTTCAAGATGAAACGGGTCAGGACAGGCCGAAAAATAGAGAAGAAAAAAAATTTCATTCCTATCCGTTCGAACCCGGCCCGAGTTAAAAAATTCAAAAATAAATGCAAAAAACTTTTAAAAATTAAAAAACATCATCTAGGCTTGATTTCAAGAGGAGACGGGTAAGAATAGGCCTAAAAATAGAGAAGAAAAAAAAAATCTTTCCTTTCCGTTCGAACCCGACCTGAGATAAAAAATTCAACAATAAATGCAAAAAAATTTTAAAAATTAAAAAACCTTATCCAGGCATCATTTCAAGATGAAACGGGTAAGAATAGGCCGAAAAATAGAGAAGAAAAAAAATTTCATTCCTATCCGTTCGAACCCGACCCGAGTTAAATAATTCAAAAATAAATGCAAAAACAATTTAAAAATTAAAAAACATTATCCGGGCTTCATTTCAAGATGAAACGGGTCAGGATAGGCCGAAAAATAGAGAAGAAAAAAAATTTTGTTCCTCTCCGTTCGAACCCGATCCGAGTTACAAAATTCAAATATGAAGGTAAAAAAATTTTAAAAATTAAAAAACATCATCCAGGCTTCATTTCATGACGAAACGGGTCAGCACAAGCCAAAAAATAGAGAAGAAAAAAATTTTCATTCCTATCCGTTCGAACCCGACCCGAGTTACAAAATTCAAAAATAAATGCAAAAAAATTTTAAAAATTAAAAAACATCATCCAGGCTTTCATTTTCAAGATGAAACGAGGTCAGGACAGGCTGAAAAAATGAGAGTAACAAAAAATTTCATTCCATCCGTTTGAACCCGTCTCGAGGTAACAAAATTTCAAAATTGAAGGTAAAAAAATGTTTTAAAAATTAAAAAACATAATCCAGGTTCATTTCAAGACGAAACGGGTCAGGGCAGGCCGAAGAATAGAGAACAAAAAAAATTTCATTCCTATCCGTTTGAACCCGTCCCGAGTTACACAATTCAAATATTTAGGCAGAAAAATTTTAAAAATTAAAAAACATCATCCAGGCTTCATTTCATGACGAAACGGGTCAGGACAAGCCAAAAAATAGGGAAGAAAAAAATTTTCATTCCTATCCGTTCGAACCCGACCCGAGTTACAAAATTCAAAAATAAATGCAAAAAAATTTTAAAACATCATCCAGGCTTCATTTCAAGATGTAACGGGTCAGGGACAGGCGAAAAATAGAGAACAAAAAAAATTCATTCCTATCCGTTCGAACCCGTTCTCGAGTACAAAATTTCAAAAATTGAAGTAAAAAATTTTAAAATTAAAACATCATCGAGGCTTCATTTCAAGATGAAACGGGTTAGGATAGGCCGAAAAATAGAGAAGAAAAAAAATTTAATTCCTATCCGTTCGAACCCGACCCGAGTCACAAAATTCAAAAATAAATGCAAAAAAATTTTAAAAATTAAAAAACATCATCTAGACTTGATTTCAAGAGGAGACGGGTAAGAATAGGCCCAAAAATAGAGAAGAAAAAAAAAAATCTTTCCTTTCCGTTCGAACCCGACCCGAGATAAAAAATTCAAAAATAAATGCAAAAAAATTTTAAAAATTAAAAAACCTTATCCAGGCATCATTTCAAGATGAAACGGGTAAGAATAGGCCGAAAAATAGAGAAGAAAAAAAATTTCATTCCTATCCGTTCGAACCCGACCCGAGTTAAAATATTCAAAAATAAATGCAAAAACATTTTAAAAATTAAAAAACATCATCCGGGCTTCATTTCAAGATGAAACGGGTCAGGACAGGCTGAAAAATAGAGAACAAAAAAAATTCATTCCTATCCGTTTGAACCCGTCTCGAGTTACAAAATTCAAAAATGAAGGTATGAAAATTTTAAAAATTAAAAAACATCATCCAGGCTTCATTTTCAAGACGAAACGGGTCAGGGCAGGCGAAGAATAGGAAACAAAAAAAAATTTATTCCTACGTTTTGAGCCCGTCCGAGTTACAAAATTCAAATTTTAGGCAGAAAAATTTTAAAAATTAAAAAACACCATCCAGGCTTCATTTCATTTGACGAAACGGGTCAGGACAAGCCAAAAAATAGAGAAGAAAAAAATTTTCATTCCTATCCGTTCGAACCCGACCCGAGTTACAAAATTAAAAAATAATGCAAAAAAATTTTTAAAAATTGAAAAAACATTCATCCAGCGCTTTCATTTCAAGAATGTAACGGTTCAGGACATGGCGCTGGCCGAAAAATAGAGAATAAAAAAAATTTCATTCCTATCCGTTTGAACCCGTCTCGAGTTACAAAATTCAAAAATCAAGGTAAAAAAATTTAAAAAATTAAAAAACATTATCCAGGCTTCATGTCATGACGAAACGGGTCAGGACAGGCCAAAAAATAGAGAAGAAAAAAATTTTCATTCCTATCCGTTCGAACCCGACCCGAGTTACAAAATTCAAAAATAAATGCAAAAAAATTTAAAAAATTAAAAAACATCATCCAGGCTTTATTTCACTATGAAACGGGTCAGGACAGGCCGAAAAATAGAGAACAAAAAAAATTTCATTCCTATTCGTTTGAACTCGTCTCGAGTTACAAAATTCAAAAATGAAGGTAAAAAAATTTTAAAAATTAAAAAACATCATCCAGGCTTCATTTCATGACGAAACGGGTCAGCACAAGCCAAAAAATAGAGAAGAAAAAAATTTTCATTCCTATCCGTTCGAACCCGCCCCGAGTTACAAAATTCAAATATAAATGCAAAAAAATTTTAAAAATTAAAAAACATCATCCAGGCTTCATTTCAAGATGAAACGAGTCAGGACAGGCTGAAAAATAGAGAACAAAAAAAATTTCATTCCTATCCGTTTGAACCCGTCCCGAGTTACAAAATTCAAATATTTAGGCAGAAAAATTTTAAAAATTAAAAAACATCATCCAGGCTTCATTTCATGACGAAACGGGTCAGGACAAGCCAAAAAATAGAGAAGAAAAAAATTTTCATTCCTATCCGTTCGAACCCGACCCGAGTTACAAAATTCAAAAATAAATGCAAAAAAATTTTAAAAATTGAAAAACATCATCCAGCCTTCATTTCAAGATGTAACGGGTCAGGACAGGCACAAAAATAGGGAACAAAAAAAATTTCATTCCTATCCGTTTGAACCCGTCTCGAGTTACAAAATTCAAAAATAAAGGTAAAAAAATTTTAAAAATTAAAAAACATCATCCAGGCTTCATTTCATGACGAAACGGGTTCAAGGACGGCCAAAAAATAGAGAAGAAAAATTTTCATTCTATCCTCCGTTCGGAACCGAACCGACTTACAAATTCAAAAATAAATGCAAAAAAATTTTAAAAATTAAAAAACATCATCCAGCCTTCATTTCAAGATGTAACGGGTCAGGACAGGCACAAAAATAGGGAACAAAAAAAATTTCATTCCTATCCGTTTGAACCCGTCTCGAGTTACAAAATTCAAAAATGAAGGTAAAAAAATTTAAAAATTAAAACATCAACAGACTTCATTTCAGATAAAAACGGGTTACATAGGCCAAAAAATAGAGAAAAAAAATTTTTCATTCCTTCCCGTTCGATACCGACCGAGTTACAAATTCAAAAATAATGCCAAAAAAAATTTAAAAATTAAAAAACATCATCTAGGCTTCATTTCAAGACAAAACGGGTCAGCACAGGCCGAAAAATCGAGAACAAAAAAAATTTCCTTCCTATCCGTTCGAACACGACACGAGTTTCAAAATTCAAAAAATAAATGCAAAAAAATTCTAAAAATTAAAAAACATCATCCCGGCTTCATTTCAAGACCATAGAGGCCAGGATAGGCCGAAAAATAGAGAACAAAAATAATTTCCTTCCTGTCCATTCGAACCAGGCCCGAGTTAGGAAATTCGAAAATAAATGCAAAAAAATTTTAAAAATATAAAAACATCATCCAGGCTCCATTTCAAGATGAAACGGGTCAGGACAGACCTGAAAAAATTTGCGAGAACAAAAATAATTTCCTTCTAACCCGTTCCGAACCCTGGGCCGAGTTCGAAAATCTAAAATAAATGCAAAAAAAATTTAAAAATTAAAAAACATCATCTAGGCTTCATTTCAAGACAAAACGGGTCAGCACAGGCCGAAAAATCGAGAACAAAAAAAATTTCCTTCCTATCCGTTCGAACACGACACGAGTTTCAAAATTCAAAAAATAAATGCAAAAAAATTCTAAAAATTAAAAAACATCATCCCGGCTTCATTTCAAGACCATAGAGGCCAGGATAGGCCGAAAAATAGAGAACAAAAATAATTTCCTTCCTGTCCATTCGAACCAGGCCCGAGTTAGGAAATTCGAAAATAAATGCAAAAAAATTTTAAAAATTAAAAAACATCATCAAGGCTTCATTTCA